>NC_086448.1:759695521-759995521 GCF_028390025.1 Pseudophryne corroboree
ACTACTGGGGGGCATATGCATAAGGATGCTACTACTACTTGGGGGGCATTATGTATAAGGATGCTACTGTTACTGGGGGGCATTATGCATAAGGATGCTACTATTACTGGGGGGGCATTATGTATAAGGATGCTACTACTACTGGGGGGCATTATGTATAAGGATGCTACTGTTACTGGGGGGCATTATGCATAAGGATGCTACTACTCTGGGTGGGCATTATGTATAAGGATGCTACTACTACTGGGGGGCATTATGCATAAGGACGCTACTACTACTGGGGTGGCATTATGCATAAGGACGCTACTACTACTGGTGGGTGCATTATGTATAAGGACGCTACTACTACTGGGGGGGCATTATGCATAAGGATGCTACTACTACTGGGGGGCATTATGCATAAGGATGCTACTACTACTGGGGGGCATTATGCATAAGGACGCTACTCCTACTGGGGGGGCATTATGCATAAGGACGCTACTCCTACTTGGGGGGGCATTATGCATAAGGACGCTACTACTACTGGGGGTGCATTATGTATAAGGATGCTACTACTACTGGGGGGCATTATGCATAAGGACGCTACTACTACTGGGGGGGGCATTATGCATAAGGATGCTACTACTACTGGGGGGCATTATGCATAAGGATGCTACTACTACTGGGGGGGCATTATGCATAAGGATGCTACTACTACTGGGGGGGCATTATGTATAAGGATGCTACTACTACTGGGGGGGCATTATGCATACGGATGCTACTACTACTGGGGGGGCATTATGTATAAGGATGCTACTACTACTGGGGGGCATTATGCATAAGGATGCTGCTACTACCACTGGGGGGGGCATTATGTATAAGGATGCTACTACTACTGGGGGGCATTATGTATAAGGATGCTACTACTACTGGGGGGGGGCATTATGTATAAGGATGCTACTACTACTGGGGGGGGGCATTATGCATAAGGATGCTACTACTACTGGGGGGGCATTATGTATAAGGATGCTACTACTACTGGGGGGCATTATGTATAAGGATGCTACTACTACTGGGGGTGCATTATGTATAAGGACGCTACAACTACTGGGGGGGCATTATGTATAAGGATGCTACTACTACTGGGGGGGCATTATGCATAAGGACGCTACTACTACTGGGGGGGCATTATGCATAAGGATGCTACTACTAATGGGGGGCATTATGCATAAGGATGCTACTACTACTGGGGGGGCATTATGCATAATGACGCTACTACTACTGGGGGGTGCATTATGTATAAGGACGCTACAACTACTGGGGGGGCATTATGTATAAGGACGCTACTACTACTGGGGGGGCATTATGTATAAGGATGCTACTACTACTGGGGGGGGCATTATGTATAAGGATGCTACTACTACTGGGGGGTGCATTATGTATAAGGACGCTACAACTACTGGGGGGGCATTATGTATAAGGATGCTACTACTACTGGGGGGCATTATGCATAAGGATGCTACTACTACTGGGGGGCATTATGCATAAGGATGCTACTACTACTGGGGGGCATTATGCATAAGGATGCTACTACTACTGGGGTGTGCATTATGTATAAGGACGCTACAACTACTGGGGGGGCATTATGTATAAGGATGCTACTACTACTGGGGGGCATTATGCATAAGGATGCTACTACTACTGGGGGTGCATTATGTATAAGGATGCTACTACTACTGGGGGGGCATTATGCATAAGGATGCTACTACCACTGGGGGGCATTATGTATAAGGATGCTACTACTACTGGGGGGCATTATGTATAAGGATGCTACTACTACTGGGGGGGGCATTATGTATAAGGATGCTACTACTACTGGGGGGGGCATTATGTATAAGGATGCTACTACTACTGGGGGGCATTATGTATAAAGGATGCTACTACTACTGGGGGGGGGCATTATGTATAAGGATGCTACTACTACTGGGGGGGGCATTATGCATAAGGATGCTACTACTACTGGGGGGGCATTATGTATAAGGATGCTACTACTACTGGGGGGCATTATGTATAAGGATGCTGCTACTACTACTGGGGGTGCATTATGTATAAGGACGCTACAACTACTGGGGGGGGCATTATGTATAAGGACGCTACTACTACTGGGGGGCATTATGCATAAGGACGCTACTACTACTGGGGGTGCATTATGTATAAGGACGCTACTACTACTGGGGGGGGCATTATGCATAAGGATGCTACTACTACTGGGGGGCATTATGCATAAGGACGCTACTCCTACTGGGGGGGCATTATTGCATAAGGACGCTACTCCTACTGGGGGGGGCATTATGCATAAGGACGCTACTACTACTGGGGGGGGCATTATGTATAAGGACGCTACTACTACTGTGGGGCATTATGCATAAGGACGCTACTACTACTGGGGGGGCATTATGCATAAGGATGCTACTACTACTGGGGAGGCATTATGCATAAGGATGCTACTACTACTGGGGGGCATTATGCATAAGGATGCTACTACTACTGGGGGGCATTATGTATAAGGATGCTACTACTACTGGGGGGCATTATGCATAAGGATGCTACTACTACTGGGGGGGCATTATGTATAAGGATGCTACTACTACTGGGGGGGCATTATGCATAAGGATGCTGCTACTACCACTGGGGGGGCATTATGTATAAAGGATGCTACCTACTACTGGGGGGCATTATGTATAAGGATGCTACTACTACTGGGGGGGGGGCATTATGTATAAGGATGCTACTACTACTGGGGGGCATTATGTATAAGGATGCTACTACTACTGGGGGGGGGCATTATGTATAAGGGATGCTACTACTACTGGGGTGGGGGGGCATTATGCATAAGGATGCTACTACTACTGGGGGGGCATTATGTATAAGGATGCTACTACTACTGGGGGGCATTATGTATAAGGATGCTGCTACTACTACTGGGGGTGCATTATGTATAAGGACGCTACAACTACTGGGGGGGGGCATTATGTATAAGGACGCTACTACTACTGGGGGGCATTATGCATAAGGACGCTACTACTACTGGGGGTGCATTATGCATAAGGACGCTACTCCTAACTGGGGGGGCATTATGCATAAGGACGCTACTACTACTGGGGGGCATTATGCATAAGGACGCTACTCCTACTGGGGGGGGGCATTATGCATAAGGATGCTACTACTACTGGGGGGCATTATGCATAAGGACGCTACTACTACTGGGGGTGCATTATGTATAAGGACGCTACTACTACTGGGGGGGCATTATGCATAAGGATGCTACTACTACTGGGGGGCATTATGCATAAGGATGCTACTACTACTGGGGGGGCATTATGCATAAGGATGCTACTACTACTGGGGGGCATTATGCATAAGGATGCTACTACTACTGGGGGGGCATTATGTATAAGGATGCTACTACTACTGGGGAGGCATTATGCATAAGGATGCTACTACTACTGGGGGGGCATTATGTATAAGGATGCTACTACTACTGGGGGGGGGCATTATGCATAAGGATGCTGCTACTACCACTGGGGGGGGCATTATGTATAAGGATGCTACTACTACTGGGGGGCATTATGTATAAGGATGCTACTACTACTGGGGGGGGGCATTATGCATAAGGATGCTACTACTACTGGGGGGGGGGCATTATGTATAAGGATGCTACTACTACTGGGGGGCATTATGTATAAGGATGCTACTACTACTGGGGGTGCATTATGTATAAGGACGCTACAACTACTGGGGGGCATTATGCATAAGGATGCTACTACTACTGGGGGGGCATTATGCATAAGGATACTACTACTATTGGGGGGGCATTATGTATAAGGATGCTACTACTACTGGGGGGGGCATTATGCATAAGGATGCTGCTACTACCACTGGGGGGGCATTATGTATAAGGGATGCTACTACTACTGGGGGGGCATTATGTATAAGGATGCTACTACTACTGGGGGGGGGGGCATTATGTATAAGGATGCTACTACTACTGGGGGGGGGCATTATGCATAAGGATGCTACTACTACTGGGGGGCATTATGTATAAGGATGCTACTACTACTGGGGGGCATTATGTATAAGGATGCTACTACTACTGGGGGGTGCATTATGTATAAGGACGCTACAACTACTGGGGGGGCATTATGTATAAGGATGCTACTACTACTGGGGGGGCATTATGCATAAGGACGCTACTACTACTGGGGGGCATTATGCATAAGGATGCTACTACTAATGGGGGGGCATTATGCATAAGGATGCTACTACTACTGGGGGGGCATTATGCATAAGGATGCTACTACTACTGGCGGGGTGCATTATGTATAAGGACGCTACAAACTACTGGAGGGGGGCATTATGTATAAAGGACGCTACTACTACTGGGGGGGCATTATGTATAAGGACGCTACTACTACTGGGGGGCATTATGTATAAGGATGCTACTACTACTGGGGGTGCATTATGTATAACGACGCTACAACTACTGGGGGGGGCATTATGTATAAGGATGCTACTACTACTGGGGGGGCATTATGTATAAGGACGCTACTACTACTGGGGGGCATTATGCATAAGGACGCTACTACTACTGGGGGTGCATTATGTATAAGGACGCTACTGCTACTGGGGGGGCATTATGCATAAGGATGCTACTACTACTGGGGGGCATTATGCATAAGGACGCTACTCCTACTGGGGGGGGCATTATGCATAAGGATGCTACTACTACTGGGGGGCATTATGCAATAAGGACGCTACTACTACTGGGGGTGCATTATGTATAAGGACGCTACTACTACTGGGGGGGCATTATGCATAAGGA
The DNA here is from genome assembly GCF_028390025.1 of Pseudophryne corroboree. Classification (NCBI taxonomy): domain Eukaryota; kingdom Metazoa; phylum Chordata; class Amphibia; order Anura; family Myobatrachidae; genus Pseudophryne; species Pseudophryne corroboree. The sequence goes on from NC_086448.1 coordinate 759,700,383, forward strand.
TGCTACTACTACTGGGGGGCATTATGCATAAGGACGCTACTCCTACTGGGGGGGCATTATGCATAAGGACGCTACTCCTACTGGGGGGGCATTATGCATAAGGACAGCTACTACTACTGATGGTGCATTATGTATAAAGGACGCTACTACTACTTGGGGGGCATTATGCATAAGGACGCTACTACTACTGGGGGGGCATTATGCATAAGGATGCTACTACTACTGGGGGGCATTATGCATAAGGATGCTACTACTACTGGAGGGGGGCATTATGTATAAGGATGCTACTACTACTGGGGGGGGGCATTTATGCATAAGGATGCTGCTACTACCACTGGGGGGGCATTATGTATAAGGATGCTACTAATACTGGGGAGGGCATTATGTATAAGGATGCTACTACTACTGGGGGGGGCATTATGTATAAGGATGCTACTACTGCTGGGGGGGGGCATTATGCATAAGGATTGCTACTACTACTGGGGGGGCATTATGTATAAGGATGCTACTACTACTGGGGGGCATTATGTATAGAGATGCTACTGTTACTGGGGGGCATTATGCATAAGGATGCTACTACTACTGGGTGGCATTATGCATAAAGGATGCTACTACTACTGGGTGGGGCATTATGCCATAAGGATGCTACTACTACTGGGGGGCATTATGCATAAGGATGCTACTACTACTGGGGGGCATTATGTATAAGGATGCTACTGTTACTGGGGGGCATTATGCATAAGGATGCTACTATTACTGGGGGGCATTATGTATAAGGATGCTACTACTGCTGGGGGGCATTATGTATAAGGATGCTACTGTTACTGGGGGGCATTAATGCATAAGGATGCTACTACTACTGGGTGGGCATTATGTATAAGGATGCTACTACTACTGGGGGGGCATTATGCATAAGGACGCTACTACTACTGGGGGGCATTATGCATAAGGACGCTACTACTACTGGGGGTGCATTATGTATAAGGACGCTACTACTACTGGGGGGGCATTATGCATAAGGATGCTACTACTACTGGGGGGCATTATGCATAAGGATGCTACTTACTACTGGGGGGAATTATGCATAAGGACGCTACTCCTACTGGGGGGGCATTATGCATAAGGACGCTACTCCTACTGGGGGGGGGCATTATGCATAAGGACGCTACTACTACTGGGGGTGCATTATGTATAAGGATGCTACTACTACTGGGGGGCATTATGCATAAGGGACGCTACTACTACTGGGGGGGCATTATGCATAAGGATGCTACTACTACTGGGGGGCATTATGCATAAGGATGCTACTACTACTGGGGGGCATTATGCATAAGGATGCTACTACCTACTGGGGGGGGCATTATGTATAAGGATGCTACTACTACTGGGGGGGCATTATGCATAAGGATGCTACTACTACTGGGGGGGGCATTATGTATAAGGATGCTACTACTACTGGGGGGGGGCATTATGCATAAGGATGCTGCTACTACCACTGGGGGGGGGCATTATGTATAAGAATGCTACTACTACTGGGGGGGCATTATGTATAAGGATGCTACTACTACTGGGGGGGGCATTATGTATAAGGATGCTACTACTACTGGGGGGGGCATTATGCATAAGGATGCTACTACTACTGGGGGGGCATTATGTATAAGGATGCTACTACTACTGGGGGGGCATTATGTATAAGGATGCTACTACTACTGGGGGTGCATTATGTATAAGGACGCTACAACTACTGGGGGGGCATTATGTATAAGGATGCTACTACTACTGGGGGGGCATTATGCATAAGGACGCTACTACTACTGGGGGGGCATTATGCATAAGGATGCTACTACTAATGGGGGGCATTATGCATAAGGATGCTACTACTACTGGGGAGGCATTATGCATAAGGACGCTACTACTACTGGGGGTGCATTATGTATAAGGACGCTACAACTACTGGGGGGGGCATTATGTATAAGGACGCTACTACTACTGGGGGGGCATTATGTATAAGGATGCTACTACTACTGGGGGGGGCATTATGTATAAGGATGCTACTACTACTGGGGGGTGCATTATGTATAAGGACGCTACAACTACTGGGGGGGCATTATGTATAAGGATGCTACTACTACTGGGGGGGCATTATGTATAAGGACGCTACTACTACTGGGGGGGCATTATGCATAAGGACGCTACTACTACTGGGGGGCATTATGCATAAGGATGCTACTACTACTGGGGGGCATTATGCATAAGGATGCTACTACTACTGGGGGGCATTATGCATAAGGATGCTACTACTACTGGGGAGTGCATTATGTATAAGGACGCTACAACTACTGGGGGGGCATTATGTATAAGGATGCTACTACTACTGGGGGGCATTATGCTTAAGGATGCTACTACTACTGGGGGGTGCATTATGTATAAGGGATGCTACTACTACTGGGGGGCATTATGCATAAGGATGCCTACTACCACTGGGGGGGCATTATGTATAAGGATGCTACTACTACTGGGGGGGGCATTATGTATAAGGATGCTACTACTACTGGGGGGGCATTATGTATAAGGATGCTACTACTACTGGGGGGGGCATTATGTATAAGGATGCTACTACTACTGGGGGGGGGCATTATGCATAAGGATGCTACTACTACTGGGGGGGGCATTATGTATAAGGATGCTACTACTACTGGGGGGCATTATGTATAAGGATGCTGCTACTACTACTGGGGGTGCATTATGTATAAGGACGCTACAACTACTGGGGGGGCATTATGTATAAGGACGCTACTACTACTGGGGGGCATTATGCATAAGGACGCTACTACTACTGGGGGTGCATTATGTATAAGGACGCTACTACTACTGGGGGGGCATTATGCATAAGGATGCTACTACTACTGGGGGGCATTATGCATAAGGACGCTACTCCTACTGGGGGGGCATTATGCATAAGGACGCTACTCCTACTGGGGGGGCATTATGCATAAGGACGCTACTACTACTAGGGGGGCATTATGTATAAGGACGCTACTACTACTGGGGGGCATTATGCATAAGGACGCTACTACTACTGGGGGGGCATTATGCATAAGGATGCTACTACTACTGGGGGGGCATTATGCATAAGGATGCTACTACTACTGGGGGGGCATTATGTATAAGGATGCTACTACTACTGGGGGGGGGGGCATTATGCATAAGGATGCTACTACTACTGGGGGGGCATTATGTATAAGGATGCTACTACTACTGGGGGGGCATTATGTATAAGGATGCTGCTGCTACTACTACTGGGGGTGCATTATATATAAGGACGCTACAACTACTGGGGGGGAGGCATTATGTATAAGGACGCTACTACTACTGGGGGGGCATTATGCATAAGGACGCTACTACTACTGGGGGGTGCATTATGCATAAGGACTCTACTCCTACTGGGGGGGCATTATGCATAAGGACGCTACTACTACTGGGGGGCATTATGCATAAGGACGCTACTCCTACTGGGGGGGGCATTATGCATAAGGATGCTACTACTACTGGGGGGCATTATGCATAAGGACGCTACTACTACTGGGGGTGCAATTATGTATAAGGACGCTACTACTACTGGGGGGGCATTATGCATAAGGATGCTACTACTACTGGGGGGGCATTATGCATAAGGATGCTACTACTACTGGGGGGCATTATGCATAAGGATGCTACTACTACTGGGGGCATTATGCATAAGGATGCTACTACTACTGGGGGGCATTATGTATAAGGATGCTACTACTACTGGGGGGCATTATGCATAAGAGATGCTACTACTACTGAGGGGGGGCATTATGCATAAGGATGCTACTACTACTGGGGGGGGCATTATGCATAAGGATGCTGCTACTACCACTGGGGGGGGCATTATGTATAAGGATGCTACTACTACTGGGGGGCATTAATTGTATAAGGATGCTACTACTACTGGGGGGGGCATTATGCATAAGGATGCTACTACTACTGGGGGGGGGCATTATGTATAAGGATGCTACTACTACTGGGGGGCATTATGTATAAGGATGCTACTACTACTGGGGGGTGCATTATGTATAAGGACGCTACAAACTACTGGGGGGGCATTATGTATAAGGATGCTACTACTACTGGGGGGGCATTATGCATAAGGACGCTACTACTACTGGGGGGCATTATGCATAAAGATGCTACTACTACTGGGGGGGGTATTATGCATAAGGATGCTACTACTACTGGGGGGGCATTATGTATAAGGATGCTTACTACTACTGGGGGGGCATTATGTATAAGGATGCTACTACTACTGGGGGTGCATTATGTATAAGGACGCTACAACTACTGGGGGGGCATTATGTATAAGGATGCTACTACTACTGGGGGGGGCATTATGCATAAGGACGCTACTACTAATGGGGGGCATTATGCATAAGGATGCTACTACTACTGGGGGGGCATTATGCATAAGGATGCTACTCCTACTGGGGGGGCATTATGCATAAGGACGCTACTCCTACTGGGGGGGCATTATGCATAAGGACGCTACTACTACTGGGGGTGCATTATGTATAAGGATGCTACTACTACTGGGGGGCATTATGCATAAGGATGCTACTACTACTGGGGGGGCATTATGCATAAGGATGCTACTACTACTGGGGGGGCATTATGCATAAGGATGCTACTACTACTGGGGGGCATTATGCATAAGGATGCTACTACTACTGGGGGGGCATTATATGCTACTACTACTGGGGGGGCATTATGTATAAGGATGCTACTACTACTGGGGGGCATTATGCATAAGGATGCTACTACTATTGGGGGGGCATTATGTATAAGGATGCTACTACTACTGGGGGGGCATTATGCATAAGGATGCTGCTACTACCACTGGGGGGGCATTATGTATAAGGATGCTACTACTACTGGGGGGCATTATGTATAAGGATGCTACTACTACTGGGGGGGGCATTATGTATAAGGATGCTACTACTACTGGGGGGGGGCATTATGCATAAGGATGCTACTACTACTGGGGGGGCATTATGTATAAGGATGCTACTACTACTGGGGGGCATTATGTATAAGGATGCTACTACTACTGGGGGTGCATTATGTATAAGGACGCTACAACTACTGGGGGGGCATTATGTATAAGGATGCTACTACTACTGGGGGGGCATTATGCATAAGGACGCTACTACTACTGGGGGGCATTATGCATAAGGATGCTACTACTAATGGGGGGCATTATGCATAAGGATGCTACTACTACTGGGGGGCATTATGCATAAGGATGCTACTACTACTGGGGGTGCATTATGTATAAGGACGCTACAACTACTGGGGGGGCATTATGTATAAGGACGCTACTACTACTGGGGGGGCATTATGTATAAGGATGCTACTACTACTGGGGGGGCATTATGTATAAGGACGCTACTACTACTGGGGGGCATTATGCATAAGGACGCTACTACTACTGGGGGGGCATTATGCATAAGGATGCTACTTCTACTGGGGGGCATTATGCATAAGGACGCTACTCCTACTGGGGGGGGCATTATGCATAAGGATGCTACTACTACTGGGGGGCATTATGCATAAGGACGCTACTACTACTGGGGGTGCATTATGTATAAGGACGCTACTACTACTGGGGGGGCATTATGCATAAGGATGCTACTACTACTGGGGGGCATTATGCATAAGGACGCTACTCCTACTGGGGGGGGCATTATGCATAAGGACGCTACTCCTACTGGGGGGGCATTATGCATAAGGACGCTACTCCTACTGGGGGGGCATTATGCATAAGGACGCTACTACTACTGGGGGTGCATTATGTATAAGGACGCTACTACTACTGGGGGGCATTATGCATAAGGACGCTACTACTACTGGGGGGGCATTATGCATAAGGATGCTACTACTACTGGGGGGCATTATGCATAAGGATGCTACTTCTACTGGGGGGCATTATGCATAAGGATGCTACTACTACTGGGGGGGCATTATGCATAAGGATGCTGCTACTACCACTGGGGGGGCATTATGTATAAGGATGCTACTACTACTGGGGGGGCATTATGTATAAGGATGCTACTACTACTGGGGGGGCATTATGTATAAGGATGCTACTACTACTGGGGGGCATTATGCATAAGGATGCTACTACTACTGGGGGGGCATTATGTATAAGGATGCTACTACTACTGGGGGGGCATTATGCATAAGGATGCTGCTACTACCACTGGGGGGGCATTATGTATAAGGATGCTACTACTACTGGGGGGCATTATGTATAAGGATGCTACTACTACTGGGGGGGCATTATGTATAAGGATGCTACTACTACTGGGGGGGGGCATTATGCATAAGGATGCTACTACTACTGGGGGGCATTATGTATAAGGATGCTACTACTACTGGGGGGGGCATTATGTATAAGGATGCTACTACTACTGGGGGGGGCATTATGCATAAGGATGCTACTACTACTGGGGGGGCATTATGTATAAGGATGCTACTACTACTGGGGGGCATTATGTATAAGGATGCTGCTACTACTACTGGGGGTGCATTATGTATAAGGACGCTACAACTACTGGGGGGGCATTATGTATAAGGACGCTACTACTACTGGGGGGCATTATGCATAAGGACGCTACTACTACTGGGGGTGCATTATGTATAAGGACGCTACTACTACTGGGGGGGCATTATGCATAAGGATGCTACTACTACTGGGGGGCATTATGCATAAGGACGCTACTCCTACTGGGGGGGCATTATGCATAAGGACGCTACTCCTACTGGGGGGGCATTATGCATAAGGACGCTACTACTACTGGGGGGGCATTATGTATAAGGACGCTACTACTACTGTGGGGCATTATGCATAAGGACGCTACTACTACTGGGGGGGCATTATGCATAAGGATGCTACTACTACTGGGGGGCATTATGCATAAGGATGCTACTACTACTGGGGGGCATTATGCATAAGGATGCTACTACTACTGGGGGGCATTATGTATAAGGATGCTACTACTACTGGGGGGCATTATGCATAAGGATGCTACTACTACTGGGGGGGCATTATGTATAAGGATGCTACTACTACTGGGGGGGCATTATGCATAAGGATGCTGCTACTACCACTGGGGGGGCATTATGTATAAGGATGCTACTACTACTGGGGGGCATTATGTATAAGGATGCTACTACTACTGGGGGGGGGCATTATGTATAAGGATGCTACTACTACTGGGGGGCATTATGTATAAGGATGCTACTACTACTGGGGGGGGCATTATGTATAAGGATGCTACTACTACTGGGGGGGGGGCATTATGCATAAGGATGCTACTACTACTGGGGGGGCATTATGTATAAGGATGCTACTACTACTGGGGGGCATTATGTATAAGGATGCTGCTACTACTACTGGGGGTGCATTATGTATAAGGACGCTACAACTACTGGGGGGGGCATTATGTATAAGGACGCTACTACTACTGGGGGGCATTATGCATAAGGACGCTACTACTACTGGGGGTGCATTATGCATAAGGACGCTACTCCTACTGGGGGGGCATTATGCATAAGGACGCTACTACTACTAGGGGGCATTATGCATAAGGACGCTACTCCTACTGGGGGGGGCATTATGCATAAGGATGCTACTACTACTGGGGGGCATTATGCATAAGGACGCTACTACTACTGGGGGTGCATTATGTATAAGGACGCTACTACTACCGGGGGGGCATTATGCATAAGGATGCTACTACTACTGGGGGGCATTATGCATAAGGATGCTACTACTACTGGGGGGCATTATGCATAAGGATGCTACTACTACTGGGGGGCATTATGCATAAGGATGCTACTACTACTGGGGGGCATTATGTATAAGGATGCTACTACTACTGGGGGGCATTATGCATAAGGATGCTACTACTACTGGGGGGGCATTATGTATAAGGATGCTACTACTACTGGGGGGGGCATTATGCATAAGGATGCTGCTACTACCACTGGGGGGGGCATTATGTATAAGGATGCTACTACTACTGGGGGGCATTATGTATAAGGATGCTACTACTACTGGGGGGGGCATTATGCATAAGGATGCTACTACTACTGGGGGGGGCATTATGTATAAGGATGCTACTACTACTGGGGGGCATTATGTATAAGGATGCTACTACTACTGGGGGTGCATTATGTATAAGGACGCTACAACTACTGGGGGGCATTATGCATAAGGATGCTACTACTACTGGGGGGCATTATGCATAAGGATACTACTACTATTGGGGGGGCATTATGTATAAGGATGCTACTACTACTGGGGGGGCATTATGCATAAGGATGCTGCTACTACCACTGGGGGGGCATTATGTATAAGGATGCTACTACTACTGGGGGGCATTATGTATAAGGATGCTACTACTACTGGGGGGGGCATTATGTATAAGGATGCTACTACTACTGGGGGGGGGCATTATGCATAAGGATGCTACTACTACTGGGGGGGCATTATGTATAAGGATGCTACTACTACTGGGGGGCATTATGTATAAGGATGCTACTACTACTGGGGGTGCATTATGTATAAGGACGCTACAACTACTGGGGGGGCATTATGTATAAGGATGCTACTACTACTGGGGGGGGCATTATGCATAAGGACGCTACTACTACTGGGGGGCATTATGCATAAGGATGCTACTACTAATGGGGGGCATTATGCATAAGGATGCTACTACTACTGGGGGGCATTATGCATAAGGATGCTACTACTACTGCGGGTGCATTATGTATAAGGACGCTACAACTACTGGGGGGGCATTATGTATAAGGACGCTACTACTACTGGGGGGGCATTATGTATAAGGACGCTACTACTACTGGGGGGGCATTATGTATAAGGATGCTACTACTACTGGGGGTGCATTATGTATAAGGACGCTACAACTACTGGGGGGGCATTATGTATAAGGATGCTACTACTACTGGGGGGGCATTATGTATAAGGACGCTACTACTACTGGGGGGCATTATGCATAAGGACGCTGCTACTACTACTGGGGGTGCATTATGTATAAGGACGCTACTGCTACTGGGGGGGCATTATGCATAAGGATGCTACTACTACTGGGGGGCATTATGCATAAGGACGCTACTCCTACTGGGGGGGGCATTATGCATAAGGATGCTACTACTACTGGGGGGCATTATGCATAAGGACGCTACTACTACTGGGGGTGCATTATGTATAAGGACGCTACTACTACTGGGGGGGCATTATGCATAAGGATGCTACTACTACTGGGGGGCATTATGCATAAGGACGCTACTCCTACTGGGGGGGCATTATGCATAAGGACGCTACTCCTACTGGGGGGGCATTATGCATAAGGACGCTACTACTACTGGGGGTGCATTATGTATAAGGACGCTACTACTACTGGGGGGCATTATGCATAAGGACGCTACTACTACTGGGGGGGCATTATGCATAAGGATGCTACTACTACTGGGGGGCATTATGCTTAAGGATGCTACTACTACTGGGGGGGCATTATGTATAAGGATGCTACTACTACTGGGGGGGGGCATTATGCATAAGGATGCTGCTACTACCACTGGGGGGGCATTATGTATAAGGATGCTACTAATACTGGGGGGCATTATGTATAAGGATGCTACTACTACTGGGGGGGGCATTATGTATAAGGATGCTACTACTACTGGGGGGGGGGGCATTATGCATAAGGATGCTACTACTACTGGGGGGCATTATGTATAAGGATGCTACTACTACTGGGGGGCATTATGTATAAGGATGCTACTGTTACTGGGGGGCATTATGCATAAGGATGCTACTACTACTGGGTGGCATTATGCATAAGGATGCTACTACTACTGGGTGGGCATTATGCATAAGGATGCTACTACTACTGGGGGGCATTATGTATAAGGATGCTACTACTGCTGGGGGGCATTATGTATAAGGATGCTACTGTTACTGGGGGGCATTATGCATAAGGATGCTACTACTACTGGGTGGGCATTATGTATAAGGATGCTACTACTACTGGGGGGCATTATGCATAAGGACGCTACTACTACTGGGGGGCATTATGCATAAGGACGCTACTACTACTGGGGGTGCATTATGTATAAGGACGCTACTACTACAGGGGGGGCATTATGCATAAGGATGCTACTACTACTGGGGGGCATTATGCATAAGGATGCTACTACTACTGGGGGGAATTATGCATAAGGACGCTACTCCTACTGGGGGGGCATTATGCATAAGGACGCTACTCCTACTGGGGGGGGCATTATGCATAAGGACGCTACTACTACTGGGGGTGCATTATGTATAAGGATGCTACTACTACTGGGGGGCATTATGCATAAGGACGCTACTACTACTGGGGGGGCATTATGCATAAGGATGCTACTACTACTGGGGGGCATTATGCATAAGGATGCTACTACTACTGGGGGGCATTATGCATAAGGATGCTACTACTACTGGGGGGGCATTATGTATAAGGATGCTACTACTACTGGGGGGCATTATGCATAAGGATGCTACTACTACTGGGGGGGCATTATGTATAAGGATGCTACTACTACTGGGGGGGCATTATGCATAAGGATGCTGCTACTACCACTGGGGGGGCGTTATGTATAAGGATGCTACTACTACTGGGGGGCATTATGTATAAGGATGCTACTACTACTGGGGGGGGCATTATGTATAAGGATGCTACTACTACTGGGGGGGGCATTATGCATAAGGATGCTACTACTACTGGGGGGGCATTATGTATAAGGATGCTACTACTACTGGGGGGCATTATGTATAAGGATGCTACTACTACTGGGGGTGCATTATGTATAAGGACGCTACAACTACTGGGGGGGCATTATGTATAAGGATGCTACTACTACTGGGGGGGCATTATGCATAAGGACGCTACTACTACTGGGGGGCATTATGCATAAGGATGCTACTACTAATGGGGGGCATTATGCATAAGGATGCTACTACTACTGGGGGGCATTATGCATAAGGACGCTACTACTACTGGGGGTGCATTATGTATAAGGACGCTACAACTACTGGGGGGGCATTATGTATAAGGACGCTACTACTACTGGGGGGGCATTATGTATAAGGATGCTACTACTACTGGGGGGGCATTATGTATAAGGATGCTACTACTACTGGGGGTGCATTATGTATAAGGACGCTACAACTACTGGGGGGGCATTATGTATAAGGATGCTACTACTACTGGGGGGGCATTATGTATAAGGACGCTACTACTACTGGGGGGCATTATGCATAAGGACGCTACTACTACTGGGGGGCATTATGCATAAGGATGCTACTACTACTGGGGGGCATTATGCATAAGGATGCTACTACTACTGGGGGGCATTATGCATAAGGATGCTACTACTACTGGGGGTGCATTATGTATAAGGACGCTACAACTACTGGGGGGGCATTATGTATAAGGATGCTACTACTACTGGGGGGCATTATGCTTAAGGATGCTACTACTACTGGGGGTGCATTATGTATAAGGATGCTACTACTACTGGGGGGCATTATGCATAAGGATGCTACTACCACTGGGGGGGCATTATGTATAAGGATGCTACTACTACTGGGGGGCATTATGTATAAGGATGCTACTACTACTGTGGGGGCATTATGTATAAGGATGCTACTACTACTGGGGGGGGGCATTATGTATAAGGATGCTACTACTACTGGGGGGCATTATGTATAAGGATGCTACTACTACTGGGGGGGGCATTATGTATAAGGATGCTACTACTACTGGGGGGGGCATTATGCATAAGGATGCTACTACTACTGGGGGGGGCATTATGTATAAGGATGCTACTACTACTGGGGGGCATTATGTATAAGGATGCTGCTACTACTACTGGGGGTGCATTATGTATAAGGACGCTACAACTACTGGGGGGGGCATTATGTATAAGGACGCTACTACTACTGGGGGGCATTATGCATAAGGACGCTACTACTGCTGGGGGTGCATTATGTATAAGGACGCTACTACTACTGGGGGGGCATTATGCATAAGGATGCTACTACTACTGGGGGGCATTATGCATAAGGACGCTACTCCTACTGGGGGGGCATTATGCATAAGGACGCTACTCCTACTGGGGGGGCATTATGCATAAGGACGCTACTACTACTAGGGGGGCATTATGTATAAGGACGCTACTACTACTGGGGGGCATTATGCATAAGGACGCTACTACTACTGGGGGGGCATTATGCATAAGGATGCTACTACTACTGGGGGGCATTATGCATAAGGATGCTACTACTAGTGGGGGGCATTATGCATAAGGATGCTACTACTACTGGGGGGCATTATGTATAAGGATGCTACTACTACTGGGGGGCATTATGCATAAGGATGCTACTACTACTGGGGGGGCATTATGTATAAGGATGCTACTACTACTGGGGGGGCATTATGCATAAGGATGCTGCTACTACCACTGGGGGGGCATTATGTATAAGGATGCTACTACTACTGGGGGGCATTATGTATAAGGATGCTACTACTACTGGGGGGGGGCATTATGTATAAGGATGCTACTACTACTGGGGGGCATTATGTATAAGGATGCTACTACTACTGGGGGGGCATTATGTATAAGGATGCTACTACTACTGGGGGGGGGCATTATGCATAAGGATGCTACTACTACTGGGGGGGCATTATGTATAAGGATGCTACTACTACTGGGGGGCATTATGTATAAGGATGCTGCTACTACTACTGGGGGTGCATTATATATAAGGACGCTACAACTACTGGGGGGGGGCATTATGTATAAGGACGCTACTACTACTGGGGGGCATTATGCATAAGGACGCTACTACTACTGGGGGTGCATTATGCATAAGGACGCTACTCCTACTGGGGGGGCATTATGCATAAGGACGCTACTACTACTGGGGGGCATTATGCATAAGGACGCTACTCCTACTGGGGGGGGCATTATGCATAAGGATGCTACTACTACTGGGGGCATTATGCATAAGGACGCTACTACTACTGGGGGTGCATTATGTATAAGGACGCTACTACTACTGGGGGGGCATTATGCATAAGGATGCTACTACTACTGGGGCGGCATTATGCATAAGGATGCTACTACTACTGGGGGGCATTATGCATAAGGATGCTACTACTACTGGGGGGCATTATGCATAAGGATGCTACTACTACTGGGGGGCATTATGTATAAGGATGCTACTACTACTGGGGGGCATTATGCATAAGGATGCTACTACTACTGGGGGGGCATTATGCATAAGGATGCTACTACTACTGGGGGGGGCATTATGCATAAGGATGCTGCTACTACCACTGGGGGGGCATTATGTATAAGGATGCTACTACTACTGGGGGGCATTATGTATAAGGATGCTACTACTACTGGGGGGGGGCATTATGCATAAGGATGCTACTACTACTGGGGGGGGGCATTATGTATAAGGATGCTACTACTACTGGGGGGCATTATGTATAAGGATGCTACTACTACTGGGGGTGCATTATGTATAAGGACGCTACAACTACTGGGGGGCATTATGTATAAGGATGCTACTACTACTGGGGGGGCATTATGCATAAGGACGCTACTACTACTGGGGGGCATTATGCATAAAGATGCTACTACTACTGGGGGGGTATTATGCATAAGGATGCTACTACTACTGGGGGGGCATTATGTATAAGGATGCTACTACTACTGGGGGGCATTATGTATAAGGATGCTACTACTACTGGGGGTGCATTATGTATAAGGACGCTACAACTACTGGGGGGGCATTATGTATAAGGATGCTACTACTACTGGGGGGGCATTATGCATAAGGACGCTACTACTAATGGGGGGCATTATGCATAAGGATGCTACTACTACTGGGGGGCATTATGCATAAGGATGCTACTCCTACTGGGGGTGCATTATGCATAAGGACGCTACTCCTACTGGGGGGGCATTATGCATAAGGACGCTACTACTACTGGGGGTGCATTATGTATAAGGATGCTACTACTACTGGGGGGCATTATGCATAAGGATGCTACTACTACTGGGGGGGCATTATGCATAAGGATGCTACTACTACTGGGGGGCATTATGCATAAGGATGCTACTACTACTGGGGGGCATTATGCATAAGGATGCTACTACTACTGGGGGGGCATTATGTATAAGGATGCTACTACTACTGGGGGGCATTATGCATAAGGATGCTACTACTATTGGGGGGGCATTATGTATAAGGATGCTACTACTACTGGGGGGGCATTATGCATAAGGATGCTGCTACTACCACTGGGGGGGCATTATGTATAAGGATGCTACTACTACTGGGGGGCATTATGTATAAGGATGCTACTACTACTGGGGGGGGCATTATGTATAAGGATGCTACTACTACTGGGGGGGGGCATTATGCATAAGGATGCTACTACTACTGGGGGGGCATTATGTATAAGGATGCTACTACTACTGGGGGGCATTATGTATAAGGATGCTACTACTACTGGGGGTGCATTATGTATAAGGACGCTACAACTACTGGGGGGGCATTATGTATAAGGATGCTACTACTACTGGGGGGGCATTATGCATAAGGACGCTACTACTACTGGGGGGCATTATGCATAAGGATGCTACTACTAATGGGGGGCATTATGCATAAGGATGCTACTACTACTGGGGGGCATTATGCATAAGGATGCTACTACTACTGGGGGTGCATTATGTATAAGGACGCTACAACTACTGGGGGGGCATTATGTATAAGGACGCTACTACTATTGGGGGGGCATTATGTATAAGGACGCTACTACTACTGGGGGGGCATTATGTATAAGGATGCTACTACTACTGGGGGTGCATTATGTATAAGGACGCTACAACTACTGGGGGGGCATTATGTATAAGGATGCTACTACTACTGGGGGGGCATTATGTATAAGGACGCTACTACTACTGGGGGGCATTATGCATAAGGACGCTACTACTACTGGGGGGGCATTATGCATAAGGATGCTACTACTACTGGGGGGCATTATGCATAAGGACGCTACTCCTACTGGGGGGGGCATTATGCATAAGGATGCTACTACTACTGGGGGGCATTATGCATAAGGACGCTACTACTACTGGGGGTGCATTATGTATAAGGACGCTACTACTACTGGGGGGGCATTATGCATAAGGATGCTACTACTACTGGGGGGCATTATGCATAAGGACGCTACTCCTACTGGGGGGGGCATTATGCATAAGGACGCTACTCCTACTGGGGGGGCATTATGCATAAGGACGCTACTCCTACTGGGGGGGCATTATGCATAAGGACGCTACTACTACTGGGGGTGCATTATGTATAAGGACGCTACTACTACTGGGGGGCATTATGCATAAGGACGCTACTACTACTGGGGGGGCATTATGCATAAGGATGCTACTACTACTGGGGGGC
Source organism: Pseudophryne corroboree (assembly GCF_028390025.1). Lineage (NCBI taxonomy): Eukaryota > Metazoa > Chordata > Amphibia > Anura > Myobatrachidae > Pseudophryne > Pseudophryne corroboree. The sequence continues at coordinate 759,716,002 of NC_086448.1, forward strand.
ATTATGCATAAGGATGCTACTTCTACTGGGGGGCATTATGCATAAGGATGCTACTACTACTGGGGGGGCATTATGAATAAGGATGCTGCTACTACCACTGGGGGGGCATTATGTATAAGGATGCTACTACTACTGGGTGGGCATTATGTATAAGGATGCTACTACTACTGGGGGGGCATTATGTATAAGGATGCTACTACTACTGGGGGGCATTATGCATAAGGATGCTACTACTACTGGGGGGGCATTATGTATAAGGATGCTACTACTACTGGGGGGGCATTATGCATAAGGATGCTGCTACTACCACTGGGGGGGCATTATGTATAAGGATGCTACTACTACTGGGGGGCATTATGTATAAGGATGCTACTACTACTGGGGGGGGCATTATGTATAAGGATGCTACTACTACTGGGGGGGGCATTATGCATAAGGATGCTACTACTACTGGGGGGGCATTATGTATAAGGATGCTACTACTGGGGGGCATTATGTATAAGGATGCTACTGTTACTGGGGGGCATTATGCATAAGGATGCTACTACTACTGGGTGGCATTATGCATAAGGATGCTACTACTACTGGGTGGGCATTATGCATAAGGATGCTACGACTACTGGGGGGCATTATGCATAAGGATGCTACTACTACTGGGGGGCATTATGTATAAGGATGCTACTGTTACTGGGGGGCATTATGCATAAGGATGCTACTATTACTGGGGGGCATTATGTATAAGGATGCTACAACTACTGGGGGGGGGGCATTATGTATAAGGATGCTACTACTACTGGGGGGGGGCATTATGCATAAGGATGCTACTACTACTGGGGGGGCATTATGTATAAGGATGCTACTACTACTGGGGGGCATTATGTATAAGGATGCTACTACTACTGGGGGTGCATTATGTATAAGGACGCTACAACTACTGGGGGGGCATTATGTATAAGGACGCTACTACTACTGAGGGGCATTATGCATAAGGACGCTACTACTACTGGAGGTGCATTATGTATAAGGACGCTACTACTACTGGGGGGGCATTATGCATAAGGATGCTACTACTACTGGGGGGGCATTATGCATAAGGACGCTACTACTACTGGGGGGCATTATGCATAAGGACGCTACTACTACTGGGGGTGCATTATGTATAAGGACGCTACTACTACTGGGGGGGCATTATGCATAAGGATGCTACTACTACTGGGGGGCATTATGTATAAGGATGCTACTACTACTGGGGGGCATTATGCATAAGGATGCTACTACTACTGGGGGGCATTATGCATAAGGATGCTACTACTACTGGGGGGGCATTATGTATAAGGATGCTACTACTACTGGGGGGCATTATGCATAAGGATGCTACTACTATTGGGGGGGCATTATGTATAAGGATGCTACTACTACTGGGGGGGCATTATGCATAAGGATGCTGCTACTACCACTGGGGGGGCATTATGTATAAGGATGCTACTACTACTGGGGGGCATTATGTATAAGGATGCTACTACTACTGGGGGGGGCATTATGTATAAGGATGCTACTACTACGGGGGGGGGGGGGCATTATGCATAAGGATGCTACTACTACTGGGGGGGCATTATGTATAAGGATGCTACTACTACTGGGGGGCATTATGTATAAGGATGCTACTACTACTGGGGGTGCATTATGTATAAGGACGCTACAACTACTGGGGGGGCATTATGTATAAGGATGCTACTACTACTGGGGGGGCATTATGCATAAGGACGCTACTACTACTGGGGGGCATTATGCATAAGGATGCTACTACTAATGGGGGGCATTATGCATAAGGATGCTACTACTACTGGGGGGCATTATGCATAAGGATGCTACTACTACTGGGGGTGCATTATGTATAAGGACGCTACAACTACTGGGGGGGCATTATGTATAAGGACGCTACTACTACTGGGGGGGCATTATGTATAAGGACGCTACTACTACTGGGGGGGCATTATGTATAAGGATGCTACTACTACTGGGGGTGCATTATGTATAAGGACGCTACAACTACTGGGGGGGCATTATGTATAAGGATGCTACTACTACTGGGGGGGCATTATGTATAAGGACGCTACTACTACTGGGGGGCATTATGCATAAGGACGCTACTACTACTGGGGGGGCATTATGCATAAGGATGCTACTACTACTGGGGGGCATTATGCATAAGGACGCTACTCCTACTGGGGGGGGGCATTATGCATAAGGACGCTACTCCTACTGGGGGGCATTATGCATAAGGACGCTACTACTACTGGGGGTGCATTATGTATAAGGACGCTACTACTACTGGGGGGGCATTATGCATAAGGATGCTACTACTACTGGGTGGGCATTATGCATAAGGATGCTACTACTACTGGGGGGCATTATGCATAAGGATGCTACTACTACTGGGGGGCATTATGTATAAGGATGCTACTGTTACTGGGGGGCATTATGCATAAGGATGCTACTATTACTGGGGGGCATTATGTATAAGGATGCTACTACTACTGGGGGGCATTATGTATAAGGATGCTACTGTTACTGGGGGGCATTATGCATAAGGATGCTACTACTACTGGGTGGCATTATGCATAAGGATGCTACTACTACTGGGTGGGCATTATGCATAAGGATGCTACTACTACTGGGGGGCATTATGCATAAGGATGCTACTACTACTGGGGGGCATTATGTATAAGGATGCTACTGTTACTGGGGGGCATTATGCATAAGGATGCTACTATTACTGGGGGGCATTATGTATAAGGATGCTACTACTACTGGGGGGCATTATGTATAAGGATGCTACTGTTACTGGGGGGCATTATGCATAAGGATGCTACTACTACTGGGTGGGCATTATGTATAAGGATGCTACTACTACTGGGGGGCATTATGCATAAGGACGCTACTACTACTGGGGGGCATTATGCATAAGGACGCTACTACTACTGGGGGTGCATTATGTATAAGGACGCTACTACTACTGGGGGGGCATTATGCATAAGGATGCTACTACTACTGGGGGGCATTATGCATAAGGATGCTACTACTACTGGGGGGCATTATGCATAAGGACGCTACTCCTACTGGGGGGGCATTATGCATAAGGACGCTACTCCTACTGGGGGGGCATTATGCATAAGGACGCTACTACTACTGGGGGTGCATTATGTATAAGGATGCTACTACTACTGGGGGGCATTATGCATAAGGACGCTACTACTACTGGGGGGGCATTATGCATAAGGATGCTACTACTACTGGGGGGCATTATGCATAAGGATGCTACTACTACTGGGGGGCATTATGCATAAGGATGCTACTACTACTGGGGGGGCATTATGTATAAGGATGCTACTACTACTGGGGGGCATTATGCATAAGGATGCTACTACTACTGGGGGGGCATTATGTATAAGGATGCTACTACTACTGGGGGGGCATTATGCATAAGGATGCTGCTACTACCACTGGGGGGGCATTATGTATAAGGATGCTACTACTACTGGGGGGCATTATGTATAAGGATGCTACTACTACTGGGGGGGCATTATGTATAAGGATGCTACTACTACTGGGGGGGGGCATTATGCATAAGGATGCTACTACTACTGGGGGGGCATTATGTATAAGGATGCTACTACTACTGGGGGGGCATTATGTATAAGGATGCTACTACTACTGGGGGTGCATTATGTATAAGGACGCTACAACTACTGGGGGGCATTATGTATAAGGATGCTACTACTACTGGGGGGGCATTATGCATAAGGACGCTACTACTACTGGGGGGCATTATGCATAAGGATGCTACTACTAATGGGGGGCATTATGCATAAGGATGCTACTACTACTGGGGGGCATTATGCATAAGGACGCTACTACTACTGGGGGTGCATTATGTATAAGGACGCTACAACTACTGGGGGGGATTATGTATAAGGACGCTACTACTACTGGGGGGGGCATTATGTATAAGGATGCTACTACTACTGGGGGGGCATTATGTATAAGGATGCTACTACTACTGGGGGTGCATTATGTATAAGGACGCTACAACTACTGGGGGGGGCATTATGTATAAGGATGCTACTACTACTGGGGGGGCATTATGTATAAGGACGCTACTACTACTGGGGGGCATTATGCATTAGGACGCTACTACTACTGGGGGGCATTATGCATAAGGATGCTACTACTACTACTGGGGGGCATTATGCATAAGGATGCTACTACTACTGGGGGGCATTATGCATAAGGATGCTACTACTACTGGGGGTGCATTATGTATAAGGACGCTACAACTACTGGGGGGGCATTATGTATAAGGATGCTACTACTACTGGGGGGCATTATGCATAAGGATGCTACTACTACTGGGGGTGCATTATGTATAAGGATGCTACTACTACTGGGGGGCATTATGCATAAGGATGCTACTACCACTGGGGGGGCATTATGTATAAGGATGCTACTACTACTGGGGGGCATTATGTATAAGGATGCTACTACTACTGGGGGGGCATTATGTATAAGGATGCTACTACTACTGGGGGGGGGGGCATTATGTATAAGGATGCTACTACTACTGGGGGGCATTATGTATAAGGATGCTACTACTACTGGGGGGGGCATTATGTATAAGGATGCTACTACTACTGGGGGGGGCATTATGCATAAGGATGCTACTACTACTGGGGGGGCATTATGTATAAGGATGCTACTACTACTGGGGGGGCATTATGTATAAGGATGCTGCTACTACTACTGGGGGTGCATTATGTATAAGGACGCTACAACTACTGGGGGGGCATTATGTATAAGGACGCTACTACTACTGGGGGGGCATTATGCATAAGGACGCTACTACTACTGGGGGTGCATTATGTATAAGGACGCTACTACTACTGGGGGGGCATTATGCATAAGGATGCTACTACTACTGGGGGGCATTATGCATAAGGACGCTACTCCTACTGGGGGGGCATTATGCATAAGGACGCTACTCCTACTGGGGGGGCATTATGCATAAGGACGCTACTACTACTGGGGGGGGCATTATGTATAAGGACGCTACTACTACTGGGGGGCATTATGCATAAGACGCTACTACTACTGGGGGGCATTATGCATAAGGATGCTACTACTACTGGGGGGCATTATGCATAAGGATGCTACTACTACTGGGGGGCATTATGCATAAGGATGCTACTACTACTGGGGGGCATTATGTATAAGGACGCTACTACTACTGGGGGGCATTATGCATAAGGACGCTACTACTACTGGGGGGGCATTATGCATAAGGATGCTACTACTACTGGGGGGCATTATGCATAAGGATGCTACTACTACTGGGGGGCATTATGCATAAGGATGCTACTACTACTGGGGGGCATTATGCATAAGGATGCTACTACTACTGGGGGGCATTATGCATAAGGATGCTACTACTACTGGGGGGCATTATGCATAAGGACGCTACTCCTACTGGGGGGGCATTATGCATAAGGACGCTACTCCTACTGGGGGGGCATTATGCATAAGGACGCTACTACTACTGGGGGTGCATTATGTATAAGGATGCTACTACTACTGGGGGGCATTATGCATAAGGATGCTACTACTACTGGGGGGGCATTATGCATAAGGATGCTACTACTACTGGGGGGCATTATGCATAAGGATGCTACTACTACTGGGGGGGCATTATGCATAAGGATGCTACTACTACTGGGGGGGCATTATGTATAAGGATGCTACTACTACTGGGGGGCATTATGCATAAGGATGCTACTACTATTGGGGGGGCATTATGTATAAGGATGCTACTACTACTGGGGGGGGCATTATGCATAAGGATGCTGCTACTACCACTGGGGGGGGCATTATGTATAAGGATGCTACTACTACTGGGGGGCATTATGTATAAGGATGCTACTACTACTGGGGGGGGCATTATGTATAAGGATGCTACTACTACTGGGGGGGGGGGCATTATGCATAAGGATGCTACTACTACTGGGGGGGCATTATGTATAAGGATGCTACTACTACTGGGGGGCATTATGTATAAGGATGCTACTACTACTGGGGGTGCATTATGTATAAGGACGCTACAACTACTGGGGGGGCATTATGTATAAGGATGCTACTACTACTGGGGGGGCATTATGCATAAGGACGCTACTACTACTGGGGGGCATTATGCATAAGGATGCTACTACTAATGGGGGGGCATTATGCATAAGGATGCTACTACTACTGGGGGGCATTATGCATAAGGATGCTACTACTACTGGGGGTGCATTATGTATAAGGACGCTACAACTACTGGGGGGGCATTATGTATAAGGACGCTACTACTACTGGGGGGGCATTATGTATAAGGACGCTACTACTACTGGGGGGGCATTATGTATAAGGATGCTACTACTACTGGGGGTGCATTATGTATAAGGACGCTACAACTACTGGGGGGGCATTATGTATAAGGATGCTACTACTACTGGGGGGGCATTATGTATAAGGACGCTACTACTACTGGGGGGCATTATGCATAAGGACGCTACTACTACTGGGGGTGCATTATGTATAAGGACGCTACTGCTACTGGGGGGGCATTATGCATAAGGATGCTACTACTACTGGGGGGCATTATGCATAAGGACGCTACTCCTACTGGGGGGGGCATTATGCATAAGGATGCTACTACTACTGGGGGGCATTATGCATAAGGACGCTACTACTACTGGGGGTGCATTATGTATAAGGACGCTACTACTACTGGGGGGGCATTATGCATAAGGATGCTACTACTACTGGGGGGCATTATGCATAAGGACGCTACTCCTACTGGGGGGGCATTATGCATAAGGACGCTACTCCTACTGGGGGGGCATTATGCATAAGGACGCTACTACTACTGGGGGTGCATTATGTATAAGGATGCTACTACTACTGGGGGGCATTATGCATAAGGACGCTACTACTACTGGGGGGGCATTATGCATAAGGATGCTACTACTACTGGGGGGCATTATGCATAAGGATGCTACTACTACTGGGGGGGCATTATGTATAAGGATGCTACTACTACTGGGGGGGGCATTATGCATAAGGATGCTGCTACTACCACTGGGGGGGCATTATGTATAAGGATGCTACTAATACTGGGGGGCATTATGTATAAGGATGCTACTACTACTGGGGGGGGCATTATGTATAAGGATGCTACTACTACTGGGGGGGGGGCATTATGCATAAGGATGCTACTACTACTGGGGGGCATTATGTATAAGGATGCTACTACTACTGGGGGGCATTATGTATAAGGATGCTACTGTTACTGGGGGGCATTATGCATAAGGATGCTACTACTACTGGGTGGCATTATGCATAAGGATGCTACTACTACTGGGTGGGCATTATGCATAAGGATGCTGCTACTACTACTGGGGGGCATTATGCATAAGGATGCTACTACTACTGGGGGGCATTATGTATAAGGATGCTACTGTTACTGGGGGGCATTATGCATAAGGATGCTACTATTACTGGGGGGCATTATGTATAAGGATGCTACTACTACTGGGGGGCATTATGTATAAGGATGCTACTGTTACTGGGGGGCATTATGCATAAGGATGCTACTACTACTGGGTGGGCATTATGTATAAGGATGCTACTACTACTGGGGGGCATTATGCATAAGGACGCTACTACTACTGGGGGGCATTATGCATAAGGACGCTACTACTACTGGGGGTGCATTATGTATAAGGACGCTACTACTACTGGGGGGGGCATTATGCATAAGGATGCTACTACTACTGGGGGGCATTATGCATAAGGATGCTACTACTACTGGGGGGCATTATGCATAAGGACGCTACTCCTACTGGGGGGGCATTATGCATAAGGACGCTACTCCTACTGGGGGGGCATTATGCATAAGGACGCTACTACTACTGGGGGTGCATTATGTATAAGGATGCTACTACTACTGGGGGGCATTATGCATAAGGACGCTACTACTACTGGGGGGGCATTATGCATAAGGATGCTACTACTACTGGGGGGCATTATGCATAAGGATGCTACTACTACTGGGGGGCATTATGCATAAGGATGCTACTACTACTGGGGGGGCATTATGTATAAGGATGCTACTACTACTGGGGGGCATTATGCATACGGATGCTACTACTACTGGGGGGGCATTATGTATAAGGATGCTACTACTACTGGGGGGGCATTATGCATAAGGATGCTGCTACTACCACTGGGGGGGCATTATGTATAAGGATGCTACTACTACTGGGGGGCATTATGTATAAGGATGCTACTACTACTGGGGGGGGCATTATGCATAAGGATGCTGCTACTACCACTGGGGGGGCATTATGTATAAGGATGCTACTAATACTGGGGGCAATTTGGGGCATTATGTATAAGGATGCTACTACTACTGGGGGGGGCATTATGTATAAGGATGCTACTACTACTGGGGGGGGGCATTATGCATAAGGATGCTACTACTACTGGGGGGCATTATGTATAAGGATGCTACTACTACTGGGGGGCATTATGTATAAGGATGCTACTGTTACTGGGGGGCATTATGCATAAGGATGCTACTACTACTGGGTGGCATTATGCATAAGGATGCTACTACTACTGGGTGGGCATTATGCATAAGGATGCTGCTACTACTACTGGGGGGCATTATGCATAAGGATGCTACTACTACTGGGGGGCATTATGTATAAGGATGCTACTGTTACTGGGGGGCATTATGCATAAGGATGCTACTATTACTGGGGGGCATTATGTATAAGGATGCTACTACTACTGGGGGGCATTATGTATAAGGATGCTACTGTTACTGGGGGGCATTATGCATAAGGATGCTACTACTACTGGGTGGGCATTATGTATAAGGATGCTACTACTACTGGGGGGCATTATGCATAAGGACGCTACTACTACTGGGGGGCATTATGCATAAGGACGCTACTACTACTGGGGGTGCATTATGTATAAGGACGCTACTACTACTGGGGGGGCATTATGCATAAGGATGCTACTACTACTGGGGGGCATTATGCATAAGGATGCTACTACTACTGGGGGGCATTATGCATAAGGACGCTACTCCTACTGGGGGGGCATTATGCATAAGGACGCTACTCCTACTGGGGGGGCATTATGCATAAGGACGCTACTACTACTGGGGGTGCATTATGTATAAGGATGCTACTACTACTGGGGGGCATTATGCATAAGGACGCTACTACTACTGGGGGGGCATTATGCATAAGGATGCTACTACTACTGGGGGGCATTATGCATAAGGATGCTACTACTACTGGGGGGCATTATGCATAAGGATGCTACTACTACTGGGGGGGCATTATGTATAAGGATGCTACTACTACTGGGGGGCATTATGCATACGGATGCTACTACTACTGGGGGGGCATTATGTATAAGGATGCTACTACTACTGGGGGGGCATTATGCATAAGGATGCTGCTACTACCACTGGGGGGGCATTATGTATAAGGATGCTACTACTACTGGGGGGCATTATGTATAAGGATGCTACTACTACTGGGGGGGGGCATTATGTATAAGGATGCTACTACTACTGGGGGGGGGCATTATGCATAAGGATGCTACTACTACTGGGGGGGCATTATGTATAAGGATGCTACTACTACTGGGGGGCATTATGTATAAGGATGCTACTACTACTGGGGGTGCATTATGTATAAGGACGCTACAACTACTGGGGGGGCATTATGTATAAGGATGCTACTACTACTGGGGGGGCATTATGCATAAGGACGCTACTACTACTGGGGGGCATTATGCATAAGGATGCTACTACTAATGGGGGGCATTATGCATAAGGATGCTACTACTACTGGGGGGCATTATGCATAATGACGCTACTACTACTGGGGGTGCATTATGTATAAGGACGCTACAACTACTGGGGGGGCATTATGTATAAGGACGCTACTACTACTGGGGGGGCATTATGTATAAGGATGCTACTACTACTGGGGGGGCATTATGTATAAGGATGCTACTACTACTGGGGGTGCATTATGTATAAGGACGCTACAACTACTGGGGGGGCATTATGTATAAGGATGCTACTACTACTGGGGGGGGCATTATGTATAAGGACGCTACTACTACTGGGGGGCATTATGCATAAGGACGCTACTACTACTGGGGGGCATTATGCATAAGGATGCTACTACTACTGGGGGGCATTATGCATAAGGATGCTACTACTACTGGGGGGCATTATGCATAAGGATGCTACTACTACTGGGGGTGCATTATGTATAAGGACGCTACAACTACTGGGGGGGCATTATGTATAAGGATGCTACTACTACTGGGGGGCATTATGCATAAGGATGCTACTACTACTGGGGGTGCATTATGTATAAGGATGCTACTACTACTGGGGGGCATTATGCATAAGGATGCTACTACCACTGGGGGGGCATTATGTATAAGGATGCTACTACTACTGGGGGGCATTATGTATAAGGATGCTACTACTACTGGGGGGGCATTATGTATAAGGATGCTACTACTACTGGGGGGGGGCATTATGTATAAGGATGCTACTACTACTGGGGGGCATTATGTATAAGGATGCTACTACTACTGGGGGGGCATTATGTATAAGGATGCTACTACTACTGGGGGGGGCATTATGCATAAGGATGCTACTACTACTGGGGGGGCATTATGTATAAGGATGCTACTACTACTGGGGGGCATTATGTATAAGGATGCTGCTACTACTACTGGGGGTGCATTATGTATAAGGACGCTACAACTACTGGGGGGGCATTATGTATAAGGACGCTACTACTACTGGGGGGCATTATGCATAAGGACGCTACTACTACTGGGGGTGCATTATGTATAAGGACGCTACTACTACTGGGGGGGCATTATGCATAAGGATGCTACTACTACTGGGGGGCATTATGCATAAGGACGCTACTCCTACTGGGGGGGCATTATGCATAAGGACGCTACTCCTACTGGGGGGGCATTATGCATAAGGACGCTACTACTACTGGGGGGGCATTATGTATAAGGACGCTACTACTACTGTGGGGCATTATGCATAAGGACGCTACTACTACTGGGGGGGGCATTATGCATAAGGATGCTACTACTACTGGGGGGCATTATGCATAAGGATGCTACTACTACTGGGGGGCATTATGCATAAGGATGCTACTACTACTGGGGGGCATTATGTATAAGGATGCTACTACTACTGGGGGGCATTATGCATAAGGATGCTACTACTACTGGGGGGGCATTATGTATAAGGATGCTACTACTACTGGGGGGGCATTATGCATAAGGATGCTGCTACTACCACTGGGGGGGCATTATGTATAAGGATGCTACTACTACTGGGGGGCATTATGTATAAGGATGCTACTACTACTGGGGGGGGGGGCATTATGTATAAGGATGCTACTACTACTGGGGGGCATTATGTATAAGGATGCTACTACTACTGGGGGGGGCATTATGTATAAGGATGCTACTACTACTGGGGGGGGGGCATTATGCATAAGGATGCTACTACTACTGGGGGGGCATTATGTATAAGGATGCTACTACTACTGGGGGGCATTATGTATAAGGATGCTGCTACTACTACTGGGGGTGCATTATGTATAAGGACGCTACAACTACTGGGGGGGGCATTATGTATAAGGACGCTACTACTACTGGGGGGCATTATGCATAAGGACGCTACTACTACTGGGGGTGCATTATGCATAAGGACGCTACTCCTACTGGGGGGGCATTATGCATAAGGACGCTACTACTACTGGGGGGCATTATGCATAAGGACGCTACTCCTACTGGGGGGGGGGCATTATGCATAAGGATGCTACTACTACTGGGGGGCATTATGCATAAGGACGCTACTACTACTGGGGGTGCATTATGTATAAGGACGCTACTACTACTGGGGGGGCATTATGCATAAGGATGCTACTACTACTGGGGGGCATTATGCATAAGGATGCTACTACTACTGGGGGGCATTATGCATAAGGATGCTACTACTACTGGGGGGCATTATGCATAAGGATGCTACTACTACTGGGGGGCATTATGTATAAGGATGCTACTACTACTGGGGGGCATTATGCATAAGGATGCTACTACTACTGGGGGGGCATTATGTATAAGGATGCTACTACTACTGGGGGGGCATTATGCATAAGGATGCTGCTACTACCACTGGGGGGGGCATTATGTATAAGGATGCTACTACTACTGGGGGGCATTATGTATAAGGATGCTACTACTACTGGGGGGGGCATTATGCATAAGGATGCTACTACTACTGGGGGGGGCATTATGTATAAGGATGCTACTACTACTGGGGGGCATTATGTATAAGGATGCTACTACTACTGGGGGTGCATTATGTATAAGGACGCTACAACTACTGGGGGGCATTATGTATAAGGATGCTACTACTACTGGGGGGGCATTATGCATAAGGACGCTACTACTACTGGGGGGCATTATGCATAAAGATGCTACTACTACTGGGGGGGCATTATGTATAAGGATGCTACTACTACTGGGGGGGTATTATGCATAAGGATGCTACTACTACTGGGGGGGCATTATGTTTAAGGATGCTACTACTACTGGGGGGCATTATGTATAAGGTTGCTACTACTACTGGTGGTGCATTATGTATAAGGACGCTACAACTACTGGGGGGGCATTATGTATAAGGATGCTACTACTACTGGGGGGGCATTATGCATAAGGACGCTACTACTAATGGGGCGCATTATGCATAAGGATGCTACTACTACTGGGGGGCATTATGCATAAGGATGCTACTACTACTGGGGGTGCATTATGTATAAGGACGCTACAACTACTGGGGGGGGCATTATGTATAAGGATGCTACTACTACTGGGGGGGCATTATGTATAAGGACGCTACTACTACTGGGGGGGCATTATGCATAAGGATGCTACTACTACTGGGGGGCATTATGCATAAGGATGCTACTACTACTGGGGGGCATTATGCATAAGGATGCTACTACTACTGGGGGGCATTATGCATAAGGATGCTACTACTACTGGGGGGCATTATGTATAAGGATGCTACTACTACTGGGGGGCATTATGCATAAGGATGCTACTACTACTGGGGGGGCATTATGTATAAGGATGCTACTACTACTGGGGGGGGCATTATGCATAAGGATGCTGCTACTACCACTGGGGGGGGCATTATGTATAAGGATGCTACTACTACTGGGGGGCATTATGTATAAGGATGCTACTACTACTGGGGGGGGCATTATGCATAAGGATGCTACTACTACTGGGGGGGGCATTATGTATAAGGATGCTACTACTACTGGGGGGCATTATGTATAAGGATGCTACTACTACTGGGGGTGCATTATGTATAAGGACGCTACAACTACTGGGGGGCATTATGTATAAGGATGCTACTACTACTGGGGGGGCATTATGCATAAGGACGCTACTACTACTGGGGGGCATTATGCATAAAGATGCTACTACTACTGGGGGGGCATTATGTATAAGGATGCTACTACTACTGGGGGGGTATTATGCATAAGGATGCTACTACTACTGGGGGGGCATTATGTATAAGGATGCTACTACTACTGGGGGGCATTATGTATAAGGATGCTACTACTACTGGGGGTGCATTATGTATAAGGACGCTACAACTACTGGGGGGGCATTATGTATAAGGATGCTACTACTACTGGGGGGGCATTATGCATAAGGACGCTACTACTAATGGGGGGCATTATGCATAAGGATGCTACTACTACTGGGGGGCATTATGCATAAGGATGCTACTACTACTGGGGGTGCATTATGTATAAGGACGCTACAACTACTGGGGGGGGCATTATGTATAAGGACGCTACTACTACTGGGGGGGCATTATGTATAAGGATGCTACTACTACTGGGGGGGCATTATGTATAAGGACGCTACTACTACTGGGGGGCATTATGTATAAGGACGCTACTACTACTCTACTGGGGGGGCATTATGTATAAGGATGCTACTACTACTGGGGGTGCATTATGTATAAGGACGCTACAACTACTGGGGGGGCATTATGTATAAGGATGCTACTACTACTGGGGGGGCATTATGTATAAGGACGCTACTACTACTGGGGGGCATTATGCATAAGGATGCTACTACTACTGGGTGGGCATTATGCATAAGGATGCTACTACTACTGGGGGGCATTATGCATAAGGATGCTACTACTACTGGGGGGCATTATGCATAAGGATGCTACTACTACTGGGGGGCATTATGCATAAGGATGCTACTACTACTGGGGGGGCATTATGTATAAGGATGCTACTACTACTGGGGGCATTATGCATAAGGATGCTACTACTACTGGGGGTGCATTATGTATAAGGACGCTACAACTACTGGGGGGGCATTATGTATAAGGATGCTACTACTACTGGGGGGGCATTATGTATAAGGACGCTACTACTACTGGGGGGCATTATGCATAAGGACGCTACTCCTACTGGGGGGGCATTATGCATAAGGACGCTACTCCTACTGGGGGGGCATTATGCATAAGGACGCTACTACTACTGGGGGTGCATTATGTATAAGGACGCTACTACTACTGGGGGGCATTATGCATAAGGACGCTACTACTACTGGGGGGGCATTATGCATAAGGATGCTACTACTACTGGGGGGCATTATGCATAAGGATGCTACTACTACTGGGGGGCATTATGCATAAGGATGCTACTACAACTGGGGGGGCATTATGTATAAGGATGCTACTACTACTGGGGGGCATTATGCATAAGGATGCTACTACTACTGGGGGGGGCATTATGTATAAGGATGCTACTACTACTGGGGGTGCATTATGTATAAGGACGCTACAACTACTGGGGGGGCATTATGTATAAGGATGCTACTACTACTGGGGGGCATTATGCATAAGGATGCTACTACTACTGGGGGGGCATTATGTATAAGGACGCTACAACTACTGCGAGGGCATTATGTATAAGGACGCTACAACTACTGCGGGGGCATTATGTATAAGGACGCTACTACTACGGGTGGGGCATTACGTATAAGATGAATAAGATTGTGATACATTGTGGCGTAATTTTGAATGGGGGTACTATTGTGTGGCTATGCTCCTTGTGAGACTACACCCCTTTTCCCGGCGCGCTCCAAAGGAATATGGGAGGGCGCAAATTTATAGTTTGCAGGGGGGCGCCGAACACCCTAGCACCGACCCTGGGGGCAATACAGTGTACTGAGTGCGGTGGGCTGCCTGTCATGTGGGGGGTGGGGCCACATGTGCCAGCACATCCGTGCCTCTCACTGCACTCTATGCTTTGTCCCCATAGTGCCAACACGTCTCTACCCCTCATTGCATGCTACGTGCGTTTCCTGTAGTGCCAGCACATACGTGTATCTCGTTACATGCTACGCACTTCCATGTACCTTACTACACGCTACGCACTGTACAAACAGTGCCTACACGTCCGTGCCCCTCATTACACGCTAAGCTCAACCAGTTCCAACATGTCTATGTGCCTTGTTGCACGCTACCAAGCTCCCGCACTTTGTGTACTTAGCTGTACCTTTGGCATTTGTGACATCTGTGTTACCCACCTCAGGGTATTCGCTGGCTTCCACCTCATGCAGTATCGCAGATATACCGCTTTCACTGTGGTCCCCAGGGAACTAAAGGCCCCACAGTTAGGCTGTGGGGGCAGTTAGGGTCAGGCTGTGAGGGGAGGAGAGAGTTGGGCTGCAGGGGTGTTAGGGTTAGGCTATGGGGCGAGGTTAGAGTTAGGCTGCAGGGCGGGTGGGGGACTGGGGGGAAAGGTTAGAGTCAGGCATTCAGAATGAGGGTTAGGGTTAGGGGAGAATTACCAGCCCGAATGCAAGAGGATCGGAGTTCTGACCCAGAGGTCACAGTCACATGACCCCCAGGGGCCTGGATGACTCCGCTGCAGCCGTCAGGAGCAGGTCTGTCACCTCTGGTCCAACAGGGTCCATATGTCAACATTCTATCATGTCGACATTTCATCACTGTCTACATGATGAATGTTGTCATTATGGCTGTTAACATACCATACACAACCCATATATACACAATGACTTATACTGAAGTTGCGTCTCCTAGGATGTCATGTCGTAGCATCTCCACAGGTCACGCCTGAGCCACATCTGAGAAGGCCAGAAGAGCCCAACACTGCCCGGGCCCGAAATTAGAACTGGCTCTACAACCACTATACCCTCCAGTATTGATCGTTCCAGGGCCTCAGTAGCGGCAAAACACTGACGGGCCTGGCTCTGCTTCTATGGCGGCACACCTGGAGACTGCTCAGGGCACACTAGTCTGCCACGGCACAGTGGTTGGAAAACACTTCTGTAGCATATGCAGAATCAGACCAATCACAAAACCGGCGCCGGCATCCCAAACACTAGCCAGCCCCGGACCTGTGGCGAGGCTTTCTTGTGCTCGCCCCCCCCCGTCTCCCAACCGCTGGTCGCCCAATACAACCCGTCTAAAATGACTATACATTATGGGCCTGATTCCGAGTTGATCGCAGCACCAAATTTGTTAGCAGTTGGGCAAAACCATGTGCACTGCAGGGGGGGGCAGCAGATGTAACATGTGCAGAGAGAGTTAGATTTGGGTGGGGTGTATTCAAACTGAAATCTAATTTGCAGTGTAAAATTAAAGCAGCCAGTATTTACCCTGCATAGAAACAATATAACCCACCCAAATCTAACTCTCTCAGCAAATGTTATATCTGCCTCCCCTGCAGTGCACATGGTTTTGCCCAATTGCTAACAAACTTGCTGCTGCGATCAACTCAGAATTACCCCCTATGAGTGGAATTTTTGAACTCACTTGGTCTTCCAGCGTACAGCACTGCACTGACAGTTGGTGTTCCGGTCATGCTTCTGCTGAACTTGACTCTGCCCAGGTTATATAACAGAACCCGACTTAAAGTGACTGCTCTGCAGAGGAACCTAATTGAGGCAGAGGTTCTAACGGGATGTGGTGCAGGTAAGACTGTGTTTATACCACGTATACCCCTTATCGCCAACAATTATTTTTTTTTTTTTCAATCCAAGCCCCTGCAGTTCCTGTAAGCATCTGCTTCATTATGACCATCAACAAGTCACAGGGGCAAACACTCAGGGCTGCAGGCGTAGATCTTAGGAGCAGCTCCTACAAGCATGGCAGAGGCGTCACTGTCACTGGTGACACCCGGAGAGGAGAGAGGAGGTAATGCAGTGCGCAATGGCAAAAGGAGGCGTGGTCCTGTGGGTAGGGGCTAGTCATGTAAAAGACAACAGGGGCCTCAAACCAGAAATAACCAGTCTTGGTCGGTCTGGTGGGGTGTGTGAGGTCATGCTGATGTCATAATGACAACTGCCTATATCAGGGCTATGCTGTTGCTGTGTCTCACATATGCCTCCAGAGCCCTGGCATGGCATAGCACACTGGCAGAAGGTTAGTGACTGGACAAAGATAAGGGCAGCTTAGATCGAAGCGTCGGCAGACTTTTAGCATGACTGCTATAATATATGACTTATGACCTTGGGGATAGCATAGTATTGGATAAAAACAAAATCTCACACCTACTGGGACAACCACAAGCGCCTGCACATGGGCCATTGGAGAAATTTGAAGCGCGCTGCCTAGATGGGCCTATAATGTTCCTGATTACAGGGGTCATTCCGAGTTGTGCGCTCGTTAATTTTTTCTCGCAACGGAGCGATTAGTCGCTAATGCGCATGCGCAATGTCCGCAGTGCGACTGCGCCAAGTAAATTTGCTATGCAGTTAGGTTTTTTACTCACGGCATTACGAGGTTTTTTCTTCGTTCTGGTGTTCGTAATGTGATTGACAGGAAGTGGGTGTTTCTGGGCGGAAACTGGCCGTTTTATGGGTGTGTGCGAAAAAACGCTACCGTTTCTGGGAAAAACGCGGGAGTGGCTGGAGAAACGGAGGAGTGTCTGGGCGAACGCTGGGTGTGTTTGTGACGTCAAACCAGGAACGACAAGCACTGAACTGATCGCAGATGCCGAGTAAGTGTGGAGCTACTCAGAAACTGCTAAGAAGTGTCTATTCGCAATTCTGCTAATCTTTCGTTCGCAATTTTGATATGCTAAGATTCACTCCCAGTAGGCGGCGGCTTAGCGTGTGCAAAGCTGCTAAAAGCAGCTTGCGAGCGAACAACTCGGAATGACCCCCTACAGGTAAATCCTTTATGTGCAGCCGCACCTATGACATCTCCTTGGAGTTGTTTGGTGAGCCTATACTGTTGCATATTAAATCCTTTACTCTCTCTCTGTCTGCCTAAATCCCAGTATGATAGTATTGCAGGCTGATCCATTATTATTAATGTGCAGGGGTGTAAGAGAATTATATTGTGCTTTAATCATTACTTTTGTTTTTATCCAATACTATATACAGATGTAGCCACGCTGGTCATGGCTACATCTGAGGTAAACGTGCACCCTCAATGCGGCTATGTGCAACTGTGCCTAGCTGTGCCGAGCTGCGGCATTTGCCGTCCCATCCATGCGAATGGGGCACACACGTCTTAGACGTCCAGATGTATGCGGTGCGGTCGCGCCTAACAAGGAGCAATCGTGGTAAGATGTAGCCACGACTAGAATGGCTACATTTGTACAGTTGTAATCCCTGTTAGCGTCAGAAATTAATGCTATGGTGGTTATGACTGTCCCCCTCCCCTCCCCTCCATCACTCCCATTCATCTCTTGCTCTCTTTCTTCACTCTCTTACCATTGACGTGTAGGCGCGTTCTTCTGTGGCCGGGTAAAAGGTAAAAATAGCAGATTTGAGGTGACAGAAGGGATGACTGGGTTAGGCAAGGTTAGTGGGTAGGCGGGTGGTCTGGGCAAACTCTGCATAGTCTCTTAATGCCTAGAGGGATGGGCAGTCCTTCAGCCATGGGTCCCCAGAGGTTTCCTCCACAAGGGGTTTTTCCTCTCCTGAGTGCTGAAGGATGACTCTTCATGAGTCATGAGGCTTCCACCATCTTGTTTCTCTTATAGGACAAGTTTGTAAGATTATTGGACCAATCTTAGTCCGAAATTCCCTATTTTAGAATGCGGCATATATAATAATATTAATGATTACAAAATAATAATAATAATAATAATAATAATAATAATAATTATCATAAGAAGAAGACAAAGAGGAAGAAAAAGTAGAAGAAGAAGACAAAGGAGAAGAACAAAAACAGGCTAAATTTTACTTAAAATAAAAATAGACATTTTTTTTAAAATATATTTCTCTAACGTCCTAGTGGATGCTGGGGACTCCGTAAGGACCATGGGGAATAGACGGGCTCCGCAGGAGACAGGGCACTTTAAGAAATAATTTGGATACTGGTGTGCTCTGGCTCCTCCCTCTATGTCCCTCCTCAAGACCTCAGTTTGAATCTGTGCCCGGACGAGCTGGGTGCTACTTAGTGAGCTCTCCTGAGCTTGCTAAAAAGAAAGTATTTTGTTAGGTTTTTTTATTTTCAGAGAGTTCTGCTGGCAACAGACTCTCTGCTACGTGGGACTGAGGGGAGAGAAGCAGCCCTACTCACTGAAGATAGGTCCTGCTTCTTAGGCTACTGGACACCATTAGCTCCAGAGGGATCGTACACAGGATCGTACCCTTGGTCGTCCAATCCCGGAGCCGCGCCGCCGTCCCCCTCGCAGAGCCAGAAGACAGAAGCCGGTGTCAGAAGCAAGAAGACTTCGAAATCGGCGGCAGAAGACTCCAGTCTTCATATGAGGTAGCGCACAGCACTGCAGCTGTGCGCCATTGCTCCCACACTAACCCACATACTCCGGTCACTGTAGGGTGCAGGGCGCAGGGGGGGGCGCCCTGGTCAGCAATTAGAGACCTCTTGGCAAAACTGGGCATATATACAGTTGGGCACTGTATATAAGAATGGGCCCCCACCATATAATTTTACACAGGAACGCGGGACAGAAGCCCGCCGCTGAGGGGGTGGGGCTTCTTCCTCAGCACTCACCAGCGCCATTTTCTCTCCACAGCTCCGCTGAGAGGAATCTCCCCAGGCTCTCCCCTGCAGAATCACGGTAGAAGAGGGTAAAAAGAGAGGGGGGGCACATACATTTGGCGCAAAAACAGTATATACAGCAGCTAGTGGGTTAACACTAAGTTACTGTGTGATTCCTGGGTCATATAGCGCTGGGGTGTGTGCTGGCATACTCTCTCTCTGTCTCTCCAAAAGGCCTTGTGGGGGAACTGTCTTCAAATAGAGCATCCCCTGTGTGTGTGTGGTGTGTCGGTACGCTTGTGTCGGCATGTTTGACGAGGAAGGCTATGTGGAAACAGAGCGGGAACAAATGAATGTGGGGTCGCCGCCGACACCCGATTGGATGGATATGTGGAAGGTTTTAAATGATAATGTTAATTCCTTGCATAAAAGGTTGGATGAAGCCTTGGGACAGTCAGGGTCTCAACCCATGCCTGATCCTATGTCGCAGAGGCCGTCAGGGTCTCAGAAGCGCCCACTATCCCATATTGTTGACACAGATATCGACACGGATTCTGACTCCAGTGTCGATGGCGATGATGCAAAGTTACAGCCTAAAATGGCTAAAGCCATCCGTTACATGATTATAGCAATGAAAGATGTGTTGCACATCACAGAGGAAACCCCAGTCCCTGACAAGAGGGTTTATATGTATGGGGAAAAAAGGCAAGAGGTGACCTTTCCCCCTTCACATGAGTTAAATGAGTTATGTGAAAAGGCTTGGGAATCTCCAGATAGAAAACTGCAGATTTCCAAACGGATGCTTTTGGCGTATCCCTTCCCGCCAACGGACAGGCTACGCTGGGAATCCTCCCCTAGGGTGGACAAAGCTCTAACACGCTTATCCAAGAGGGTAGCACTGCCATCACAGGATACCGCCACCCTAAAGGATGCTGCTGATAGAAAGCAGGAGGGTATCCTGAAGTCCATTTATACTCATTCAGGTACCTTACTAAGGCCGGCGATTGCGTCGGCCTGGATGTGTAGTGCGATAGCAGCATGGACAGATACCTTATCTGAGGAACTTGATACCTTGGATAAGGATACTATATTACTAACCATGGGGCATATAAAAGACGCTGTCCTATATATGAAAGATGCACAAAGAGACATTAGCCTACTGGGCTCTAGAATAAATGCAATGTCGATTTCTGTGGACTCGGCAGTGGACAGGCGATGCCGACTCAAAAAGACACATGGAGGTTTTACCTTACAAGGGTGAGGAATTGTTTGGGGACGGTCTCTCGGACCTGGTCTCCACAGCTACGGCTGGAAAGTCAAATTTTTTGCCATATGTTCCCTCACAACCTAAGTAAGCACCGTATTACCAAATGCAGTCCTTTCGATCACAAAAAGGCAAGAAAGTCCGAGGTACGTCCTTTCTTGTCAGAGGCAGGGGTAGAGGAAAGAAGCTGCACAATACAGCTAGTTCCCAGGAACAGAAGTCCTGCCCGGCTTCCACTAAATCCACGCTGGGGCTCCACAGGCGGAGCTAGGCCCGGTGAGGGCGCGTCTCCGAAATTTCAGCCACAAGTGGGTTCACAAATCGGCCCTGCCAGCCTCCCCCTTAGAGAGGGAAATAGTGTTAGCTGCAATTCACAAATTGTATCTTCAGCAGGTGGTGGTAAAGGTTCCCCTCCTTCAACAGGGAAGGGGTTACTATTCGACCATGTTTGTGGTACCGAAGCCGGACGGTTCGGTCAGACCCATATTGAATTTAAAAACCCTGAACATATACCTGAAAAGGTTCAAGTTTAAAATGGAATCGCTCAGAGCGGTCATCGCAAGCCTGGAAGGGGGGGATTTTTTGGTGTCTCTGGACATAAAGGATGCATACCTTCATGTCCCCATTTATCCACCTCATCAGGAGTACCTCAGATTTGTGGTACAGGATTGTCATTACCAATTCCAGACGTTGCCGTTTGGTCTCTCCACGGCACCGAGAATATTTACCAAGGTAATGGCGGAAATGATGGTGCTCCTGAGAAAGCAAGGGGTCACAATTATCCCATACTTGGACGATCTCCTTATAAAGGCGAGGTCCAGAGAGCAGTTGCTGATCAGCGTAGCACGCTCTCGGGAAGTGTTACAACAGCATGGCTGGATTCTGAATATTCCAAAGTCGCAGCTGATTCCTGCGACGCGTCTACCCTTCCTGGGCATGATTCTGGACACAGACCAGAAGAAGGTTTTTCTCCCGACGGAGAAGGCTCATGAACTCATGACACTGGTCAGAGACCTCTTAAAACCAAAACAGGTGTCGGTGCATCACTGCACGCGAGTCCTGGGAAAGATGGTGGCATCGTACGAGGCCATTCCCTTTGGCAGGTTCCATGCGAGGACCTTTCAATGGGATCTGATGGACAAGTGGTCCGGATCACATCTACAGATGCATCGGCTGATCACCCTATCCCCCAGGGCCAGGGTGTCTCTGCTGTGGTGGCTGCAGAATGCTCACCTTCTCGAAGGCCGCAGATTCGGCATTCAGGACTGGGTCCTGGTGACCACGGATGCAAGCCTCCGAGGGTGGGGGGCAGTCACACAGGGAAGAAATTTCCAAGGTCTGTGGTCAAGTCAGGAGACTTGCCTTCACATCAATATCCTGGAACTAAGGGCCATATACAACGCCCTAAGTCAAGCGGAGAACCTGCTTCGCGACCAATCGGTGCTGATTCAGTCAGACAACATCACCGCAGTGGCTCATGTAAACCGCCAGGGCGGCACAAGGAGCAGGGTGGCGATGGCGGAAGCCACCAGAATTCTTCGCTGGGCGGAGAATCACGTAAGAGCACTGTCAGCAGTGTTCATTCCGGAAGTGGACAACTGGGAAGCAGACTTCCTCAGCAGGCACGACCTCCACCCGGGAGAGTGGGGACTTCATCAAGAAGTCTTCGCGCAGATTGCAGGTCGGTGGGAACTGCCACAGGTGGACATGATGGCATCCCGCCTCAACAAAAAGCTACAGAGGTATTGCGCCAGGTCAAGAGACCCTCAGGCGATAGCTGTAGACGCACTAGTGACACCGTGGGTGTTTCAGTCGGTTTATGTATTTCCTCCTCTTCCTCTCATACCCAAGGTGCTGAGAATCATAAGAAAAAGAGGAGTGAGGACAATACTCATTGTTCTGGATTGGCCAAGAAGGACTTGGTATCCAGAGCTGCAAGAAATGCTCACAGAGGACCCATAGCCTCTGCCTCTAAGACAGGACCTGTTGCAACAGGGACCCTGTCTGGTCCAAGACTTACCGCGGCTGCGTTTGACGGCATGGCGGGTGAACGCCGAATCCTAGCAGAAAAAGGCATTCCGGATGCGGTTATTCCTACGCTGATAAAGGCTAGGAAGGACGTGACGGCTAAACATTATCACCGTATATGGCGAAAATATGTTGCTTGGTATGAGGCCAGGAAGGCCCCTACGGAGGAATTCCAGCTGGGCTGGTTCCTTCACTTCCTACAGTCGGGAGTGACTTTGGGCCTAAAATTGGGTTCCATTAAGGTCCAGATTTCGGCCCTATCCATTTTCTTTCAAAAAGAACTGGCTTCTCTTCCTGAAGTCCAGACGTTTGTAAAGGGAGTGCTGCATATTCAGCCCCCTTTTGTGCCTCCAGTGGCACCTTGGGATCTTAACGTGGTGTTGAGTTTCCTGAAGTCACACTGGTTTGAGCCACTCAAAACCGTGGAGTTAAAATTTCTCACCTGGAAGGTGGTCATGCTATTGGCCTTGGCTTCAGCTAGGCGTGTGTCAGAATTAGCGGCTTTGTCACATAAAAGCCCCTATCTGGTTTTCCATATGGACAGGGCAGAATTGCGGACCCGTCCGCAATTTCTGCCAAAAGTGGTGTCATCCTTTCATATGAACCAACCTATTGTGGTGCCTGTGGCTACTCATGACTTGGAGGATTCCGAGTTACTAGATGTGGTCAGGGCTTTGAAGGTTTATGTGGCCAGAACGGCTAGAGTCAGGAAAACTGAGTCGCTGTTTATCCTGTATGCACTCCTGCTTCAAAGCAAACTATTGCTCGCTGGATCTGTAACACGATTTAGCAAACTCATTCTGCGGCTGGATTGCCGCTTCCAAAATCAGTAAAAGCCCACTCCACAAGGAAGGTGGGCTCTTCTTGGGCGGCTGCCCGAGGGGTCTCGGCATTACAGCTTTGCCGAGCGGCTACTTGGTCAGGTTCGAACACTTTTCTAAAGTTCTACAAGTTTGATACCCTGGCTGAGGAGGACCTTGTGTTTGCTCATTCGGTGCTGCAGAGTCATCCGCACTCTCCCGCCCGTTTGGGAGCTTTGGTATAATCCCCATGGTCCTTACGGAGTCCCCAGCATCCACTAGGACGTTAGAGAAAATAAGATTTTACTTACCGGTAAATCTATTTCTCGTAGTCCGTAGTGGATGCTGGGCGCCCGTCCCAAGTGCGGACTTCTTCTGCAATACTTGTATATAGTTATTGCTTATATAAGGGTTATGTTGGTTGCATCAGGGTTGATCTGATGCTCCGTTGTTGTTCATACTGTTAACTGGGTAAGTTTATCACAAGTTATACGGTGTGATTGGTGTGACTGGTATGAGTCTTGCCCTGCATTCCAAAATCCTTTCCTTGTACTGTCAGCTCTTCCGGGCACAGTTTCTTTAACTGAGGTCTGGAGGAGGGACATAGAGGGAGGAGCCAGAGCACACCAGGTAGTACTAAATCTTTCTTAGAGTGCCCAGTCTCCTGCGGAGCCCGTCTATTCCCCATGGTCCTTACGGAGTCCCCAGCATCCACTACGGACTACGAGAAATAGATTTACCGGTAAGTAAAATCTTATTTTTGCTTGAAGTTGTCTTTATTAGTAAATTATCTCAAAAGGTGAAGAAATTACACACATTTGGGGAGACAAATATATTAGGAGAGTTCAGAACCATGCATTGTTTATTCTACACAAGAGAGTACCAGGCGAGGCAGCCATGTTGGGTGCACTACATAGGTTACACTGTGTGATTAGCAAAACATGGCAGTAAGGCATACAAGGGTACAAAGAAAAGCAACTAACAGGACACCTAGTTCTGCATCTTACACAGTAAGAAAATGGTCTTATTCTATAATTGCTTTTAGATAATTTTCTCCTTTATAACAATTTTATAGTGAGCTGAGGGGAAAATAACAAAAGAGGGTCCAGTTACATTTTGAAATAATTTAGGAAAAAAAAAAAATCTGATCAAAACATAAAAAATAAAAATATATAATAATTATCCAACACTCCGAACATAGTAAGCTCATATTGTGAATTGTATAAAATATTTCTATGAATCCCACATAATCACTGTTACACACTGGTTCTCACTGAGCGGAGGTTGAGGCGAGAGTGTGTCATTCGGCTCCCCAGCTGATGAGTGTATGGAACAGATAGCAGTGCAGGATCACTGGAAGTGTGGTCGATCTCTAATAATCTCAGGTCTCTGAGGAGTTAAGTGAAAAACTTCTGTCTCCCACTGTCATGCTCTAAGACACTGACAAGATGGTGCCGCACTTATGTGCAGTATTTAGGTCAGCAGCCATCTTGGTACAGGGAGTGAAGCCTCCCTGGAGGAACACTATGGAATCTGCGCAGTAGCGCTCTCCCCTTTCAACACCTTTTACATACAAATATGATAATAATTGATAAAGCCTAATATATATCCTATATTAAACACTCTAAAAGGTTAATGAACACAGTACGCAATTGGCGTATGGAATACCGTAAGAGTACGCACGTAGCGTAACAAACGCTTAGCCGTGGATGAGACGCACGAGCGGCACGTTCGCTCACGGCTTAAAACGTAAAGGCAAGCACGCTATAGGCTGCCGACTAACGTAATGATACGCTATCAGCGTAGCGGACGCTCGAGACCACGAGGAGATCACAAGCGGCGCTGACGCTCACAGAGTTAAACCTTTGTAACAATATCATAAACAATGTACTTATTTTGTAAACCTTTGTGCAGTGATAAGGTGTAAATGCAACACAGTGTAACCTTGTTAGTTTAAAAGCTGAATGAGCGACTCTTACGCTCTGAGAACCCTTTAGCAATATAATAAACACTCAAATACCGGTCTAAGGGTCTAACACCTTTTAAGGGAATGAATGAACGTTCAATCGCAAAAGAATACACATTACAAGTTATACACTACCAAACTAACATAAAATACCTAACCGAGTTACTACACGTTAAAATACAACAAAGACACAATTACATTTAAGGGGGAAGGAGAGAGAGAGAATGGCTTACAACAAAATAGGAGATAAATATGGTTGCAGAGAACTTACGCACAAGGGGAACAATCGCAAGCGCCTTTCTGGATATCCAGCTCCCGATTATCAGTGATGAGAACCGTTGAGAAGAGTAGAGAGCTGGCCCAGATCGGCTTGTCTTTATATACACTTACACACAGTACAGTACAATGGTCCCTACATTCTTATTGTTCATTGGACACAGGAATTCGTCTCTGCATTATAACAAAAGGTCATAGGTTGGTTCATACAGGTGGGCTGTGACTATTTCAAACTGCTCAGGTGGGAGGGAAACTGGGTTTCCCGCCGCATGGGTAATAAAGTGCAAATAATAGTAAATGTCCATAAACTTATGTCCATAACTATACGCACGAGCGAGTAATCCGCTTCAAACCAACACCGGAATATTGCTAATTATATTCTCTTCCGATGGATACTAAACACCACTGTGTAACCCCTGTCTGACCCTTCGTATCAAACAAAGAGGAATCTCTCTGTCCCCGAACATGCTATATTAACTAAACTTTCAGATTCTATCAAAGGGACCATAATTTACAAAATACATTATATGACTAAATTATGTTACGATTGAGTCGCCCGCTAGACGCGCACAAACTCTACCGTAAATGCGCATACCGCGCGCCTGCGAGTGCACGCGACCGCGAGTATACGCACGCACGGGAGAGCTCATGCTCGTGCAGCGGGCACACGCATGAGGTGCATATATGGCAATGTGCAGCGTGATATTTTTCTGACTTTGACAGTCCACCCTTTGGCAGTCACCAATAACTGCCACTTCCTAAAACGGTTCAAAAAGAGAAAAATATATGTCATGTATAATACATTTCTATGATTGGGTAGGGGAGAAGAGAAGAAGGTGGGAAAACGGTATGACCTAGTGAGATAGTAGAAGCATGTGTGTATGAGTCCATGTTTGGGGGTCATGTATCATCGTGCCGTACGTGTTTTAAATCAAGCTTCGAGGTATTGCGAAGTATACATTTGAATTCCTTCTTATCCCGTGGTACGGGTCTGTGGATGGGCTGTCAAACTTTACCGAGCTCTTTTCGGCTTTTGGTTGCAACAAAATGGGGGAGCACATTTTAGTTGATGATACATGAATGGGGGGATATGTGAGTGCTGATATCTGTGCCTATATTCCCTATCGACTATGTGTGTAATTTACCTGAAGGTTGTAGAGATGAAGATAAGAAGCAATTATGGTAAATGCAGTCGTAAACTATGTGAGTTTAATGTACATTTGCCGATTGAGGTCTTGTCTGATGTCTTGTCTTGATGTACATGTTGACTGTAGTCTCTTTGGGCTTTTGCCAAAATGCGAGCAAAAGCTTTCTCAATGTCCATAGGCTTACAAAAGTGTTGGGCTATCGTAAAATTTTAAAATTGCTAGGGATATTGGGGGTCTATGGCATTGTCCATCAATTGTCTGTGTAAAAGGTTGTCAAATTCTTCTTCCAAGCGGATGTCTTTGTACCTTGGAGAAAAACAAAGGAGAAACGGGTGAAAGAAACGGACCGTGGAATCACATTTTCATCACAACATTGTCTCTATCGTTGGGTCACAAATCAGTCGTTGTTATTACAGTATCTTCACTTCTTAAACTCATCACTCGGGCGCTACATTTACACTTTGTTAAAACCCGAACGCATCTAAATATCAGGCCGACCAATATGATGACACCCAGAATACACACAAGAAATTTCCCTACGTCCATGATAATTCCTTGAGCCCATTCTCCTAAACCAGAGAACCAATTTCGCGGGTTCAACCATGACACCCAACCGGTCAGCTCATTACCCACAGCGGCAAGGGTGAGATTGTGTTTCCTTCGGAACTCCCATTTTAATTGCAAAATGTCATCCATCTTTTGGTCTATGACCTCGGCCGGGTCCTCTGTGCTGTTTGTAATATACGTGCAGCACTTTATTCCATACTGAGTCGCTAGGGTAACACAATACCCGCCTGTCACAGCTGTGAGATAATTGAGAATCATCCTATGCTGAACCAGTTCTGTTTTATAAGCTTGGAGCTCCCTTCCGGTATACCTGAATGCGTCATCATACATTTCAGTGATATTGTCTAATAAATTTGCAAGCGCAGATATATATTTATAATTTATCACTCCTCTGGCGGTACGAGTGATATCTAACGCGATTAGGAATTGAATCCCGGTGGATTCATGGATCAGGTCAGAGGCCGGATGCTCTGTTCTTTCTATCAGGTGCCGTTTAACGATGTGCTCGTAATAAGTGTGAGTATAAGGAGCTTGGGCACTGCGGTGAATATCCTTCATTTTAGTGTGGGATACGGTCATTACCTCAGGCAGTACTTTTCCAATATAACATAACCCTTCTGAGTTTGGGGCAAGCCACTTATACGCCTTCCTCCCGCATATGAAGCATGCATCATCGGGGAGAACATATGGGACGGAATAGGACATTACCATATTACAAATTTTCCATATGAAATCTCCTAACCCTAATTCTCCCATCTGTTTAGTACACGTATCTGTTTGTACGATATGTGCACAGTATCCTGGTGATACTTCTCCAACTCTCATGATCCTACTTCCTAGGGTATACCTATATCGGAAATATTTTCCACTACCGGCTATGTGGCGTATAAGTTCTGTATCTGTAGGCATTCTATCGGCTCTGTATGAAAAGGTCATGGTTTGATTGTTCCATGACACTTCCCAATTTCCTGGCTTTCGGGGATTTGAAATGTTAAAACATACTAGGGATCTATCCACGTGATATTGGTGGAGCTTCAAACTAGGAGGACTGGAGATATTAAACCACCTGTCCACCGGCCTCCCACCACTTAGCTCAAGTACCTCCCCTATAGTTAGAGGGAATGGTACTAACCCTGATTTGCTATGGCCTTGAGGTACTTGAGAGCATACCCAACAATCTGTCTGATTTAACACTTTACCCACTAAGGAGTGATAGTCACTCAATGGATGCCAGTCCATGTGGATATTAAAACTGGATTGGCATTTCTTGATACACCCATCCTCAACTACACTGTCACAGAGTCTACAGATACAGTTCTCTTCAGCTAACAATCCTTCACAATTCCTTCTATTGTCAATGCTACCAGATCGTTTTCTGATACTCGCCTTTACTCGGTGATTATGTTGTTCTTGGAAATCTACGCCTCCATCTCTGTCATCAGAATCCATTCCAGAACCTCTCTCGACCTCCATGGTACTCTCGCCGGAACAGACTGCTCTGGTCAACATCATGGTCAACAGGAAAATCCGGATCACAGTCTCTTGGGGCAAGTCCATCTTATAGGAGGAAATGGAGAAGAATGAGAAGGGGGAAAGAAATAATTGAGGGAGATTGGATGGGAAGTGGAGAAAAACAATAAAAGGGAACAGGGAATCGACAACTGCCTCCAATCTTATTATTCTCAATGCTCAGGTGCCGTCTCAGTCCTCCTGAAACAGACACTCCAGTGATACAACTTCCTCTACCGTCTGTTCTTTATCACGGGACCTCTCTGGATCAGCAACCTTCTTACAATGGGACGAATGAACCCAAGTCTCTCTCTCGGCAACCTTCAATGCTGTCGTGCTAATCAATAAGACTTGGTATGGTCCTTCCCATCTGTCAATAAGGCAACCTGAGCGTAGAAAATTCCGTATCATTACATAATCCCCAGGTTCAATGTCATGACAATTACTATCTGGCAGATCAGGAATCACCAACTTCAAATTGTCATTCTGATTCCTTAGCTGTTTACTCATCTTAACCAAATACTTTACAGTCACTTCATTATTACACTTCAAATCATCCTGAGGGTTAATCATAACATGCGGTTGTCGACCAAACAGAATTTCAAAGGGGGACAGATTAAGAGGGGACCTGGGAGTGGTTCTGATGCTGTATAATACAATGGGCAAAGCTTCTGGCCATGTCAATCCTGTTTCTGCCATAACTTTGCTCAATTTATTTTTAATAGTGCTGTTCACTCTTTCTACTTTCGCACTCGCCTGGGGGCGGTACGGAGTGTGCAGCTTACTATCAATTCCCATCAACTTACACATTCCTTGAAAGACATCACCTGTAAAATGGGTACCCCTATCGCTTTCAATTATCCTAGGGATACCGTATCTACACAAATTCCTGTACAATTTTCTTAGCAGTAAACATTGCTGTATTTGTGGCCGCAGGAAATGCTTCGACCCAATTTGAAAACACATCTATACAAACTAGTACATACTTCAAATTTCGACAAGGGGGTAATTGTATGAAATCAATTTGTATTACCTGAAAAGGGCCTCCTGTAGGTGGGATATGAGATGGTTCTGTTGGTATTGCCTTTCCGATATTCTTCCTCAAGCAGGTGAGGCATGTCATTGCCCTTTTTCCCGCATGGGAAGAGAATCCTGGGGCGCACCAATATGCTCTTACCAACTTGCACATCCCTTCCTTGCCTAGATGAGTCAGCCCATGTGCTGCTTCCGCTAAACTTGGAAGGTATGCTCTGGGTGCCACTGGTTTACCCTGCCCATCTGTCCAGAGTCCTGAGGACTCCTGGCCATATCCTTTTGCCCTCCAAACTGCCTTTTCCTGTGTGGAACACAAATTTTGCATTTCACACAATTTCTGTGTGTTGACGGTATTAAATACCATCAGTTGTGTGGTGTCTGTTTGTCTGGGGGTACCAGCTGCTAACTTAGCAGCTTCGTCTGCTCGGCTGTTACCAAGTGATACCGGGTCTTGGCTATATGTATGTGCTTTACACTTGATAACAGCCACTCTGTCAGGTTCCTGTATCGCTGTTAGAAGCCTTTTGATGTAAGCTGCATGCGCTACCGGTGTACCAGCTGCCGTCATGAAATTTCTGAGGCGCCATAGGGCTCCGAAATCATGGACTACCCCGAAGGCGTATCTAGAGTCGGTATAGATATTGGCTGTTTTGCCCTTAGCCAATTCACATGCTCTGGTTAGGGCAACCAGTTCAGCAACCTGGGCTGAGTGAGGTGGGCCTAGCGGTTCTGCTTCTATGGTGCCTTGGTCATCTACGACTGCGTATCCAGTACACAAGTCTCCCGAGTCCGTCTGTCTGTGACAACTACCGTCAGTGTAGAAAGTAAAATCTACATCTTCCAGTGGGTTGTCACTGATGTCAGGCCTTGCCGTGAAATTTTGGGTCAAATATTCCATACAATCATGTGAGTCAGTGTCTGTACTAAATCCTCCTTCACCATCACTCTCATCCATCACCCTTTGTGCCTGTCCAGGCACACCTGGGAGATACGTTGCTGGATTTAGTGCACTGCATCTCTTTATGGCGATGTTTACAGGGGCCATTAGTGCTAATTCCCACCTTGTAAACCGTGCGGATGAGACATGTCTGGTTTGGGCAGAATTTAGTAAGGCTGACACTGCATGAGGTGTATGGATTGTGAGGTTGTGTCCTAGCACTACATCTTCGCTTTTCGTTACTAGCAATGCTATCGCAGCGACACTTCGCAAGCATGTGGGGAGGGATCGCGCTACCGTATCTAGCTGAGCGCTGTAGTATGCTACCGGCCTGCTGGCATCACCGTGCTTTTGGGTTAGGACGCCTGCCGCGCAACCAGCACTTTCTGTTCCGTACAGCTCAAAGGGTTTCCCATAGTCTGGCATACCTAATGCTGGTGCCTGCGTTAGGCACTGTTTAAGTCTCTCAAATACCATCTCGGATTCGTCTGTATGCGAAATCCGATCAGGTTTGTTTGATGAGACCATATCCTGCAAAGGTAATGCTAGAATGGAAAAACCTGGGATCCAGTTACGGCAATACCCACACATTCCTAGAAACGTTCTGATCTGTTGCTGGGTTTGTGGCAGAGTCATGTCTCGAATTGCTTGAATTCTATCAGCGGTCAGGTGTCTCAGTCCTTGTGTCAGACAGTGTCCCAGATATTTTACTTTAGTCTGGCATAATTGCAACTTGTCTTTGGAAACCTTGGCCCTCATTCCGAGTTGTTCGCTCGCAAGGCGAATGTAGCAGAGTTACACACGCTAAGCCGCCGCCTACTGGGAGTGAATCTTAGCTTCTTAAAATTGCGACCGACGTACGCGCAATATTGCGATTACAAACGAGTTAGCAGTTTCAGAGTAGCTCCAGACTTACTCTGCCTGTGCGATCATTTCAGTGCTTGTCGTTCCTGGTTGACGTCACAAACACACCCAGCGTTCGCCCAGGCACTCCCACCGTTTCCCCGGCCACTCCTGCGTTTTTTCCGGAAACGGTAGCGTTTTCAGCCACACGCCCCTGAAACGCCGTGTTTCCGCCCAGTAACACCCATTTCCTGTCAATCACATTACGATCGCCGGAGCGAAGAAAAAGCCGTGAGTAAAAATACTTTCTTCATAGTAAAGTTACTTGGCGCAGTCGCAGTGCGAACATTGCGCATGTGTACTAAGCGGATTTTCACTGCGATGCGATGAAAAATACCGAGCGAACAACTCGGAATGAGGGCCCTTGTGTCCTGTGTCTGAAAGATGAAACAGGAGCTGTTTCGTATCTTTCAGGGACGCTTCCAGTGAATCTGAACATAGTAGTAAATCATCCACATATTGGATCAATACTGATCCACTCTCTGGTTGAAAAGACTGTAAACAATCATGCAAAGCCTGCGAAAATATACTTGGACTGTCTATGAAACCTTGTGGTAATCGAGTCCATGTGTATTGGACTCCTCTGTATGTGAATGCAAACAAATATTGGCTGTCAGGGTGCAGAGGTACCGAGAAGAAGGCGGAGCAGAGGTCAATAACAGTGAAAAATTTTGCAGTGGGAGGGATTTGCATAAGGATGACAGCTGGATTTGGCACTACGGGGAACTGACTCTCAACTATTTTGTTAATCCCCCTTAGATCCTGCACTAGCCTGTAACCCCTCCCCCCACTCTTTTTCACAGGGAAGATGGGACTATTTGCAGTGCTGGATGTTCTTACCAGAATGCCCTGTTGTAGCAAGCGCTCTATTACGGGGTACACTCCTAATTCCACCTCTGGCTTCAGAGGGTATTGTGGGATTTTTGGAGCTATCCTACCATCTCTTACTTGCACAACGACTGGAGCTACGTTTGCCATTAATCCAGTGTCTTGTCCATCTTTAGTCCAAAGTGACTCTGGTATTTGGGATGTCATTTCTTCTACCTGGGATGAACTCCTATTTATCATAACGGTATGTGACATTAATTTTGATGGGGAGTCTAGCATGTCTCGTACTTCCTGAGCGTGATTCTCAGGTATGTCTAAGAATACACCTTCAGGAGTACAATAAATGACGCACCCCATTTTACACAATAAATCTCTTCCCAGGAGATTAGTCGGTGCCGATGCAGCCAGCAAAAAGGAATGCTTGGTATGCAAGGGCCCTATTGTAATCTCTGCTGGTTTGCTAACAGGGTAGTGCTGTACTACTCCCGTTACTCCCATGGCTGGAATTGTCTTACCAGTGGTTCTCATGCCCACTGTTGAATTTATCACTGATTTGGCCGCCCCCGTATCTACAAGGAAATTTAATGATTTACCAGCTACATCAATTGTGACCTCGGGTTCACTTCCAAGACTTGCAATCAATTTCACTGGCTGCAGATTACAGGTGTGGCCACACCCCTATTGGGTATGGTGACCTCCCTGAATCGCGCTGGCAGCAATTACTCGTGGTGGGGGTAGATGGGAACTATCAGAGATTTGCCAGTCTCTTCTTGGGGGATACCTTTTTGTTTCCCCTGCATGTGGCTCATAGCTCCGCCCTTTCGGTCCTTGATCGCAATGTCTCGTATCAGGTTGTTGTCTATAGGGTTGATATGAATTTTGTATTGGTCTTACTTTACAATCACGTGCTATGTGTCCCTCTCTGTGGCAACAATAACATTTTATACCTGTTGACTTACCCACAGGGGTCACAGTTCTGGGCTGAGGGGGCCGGGTAGTGAGGGCCTGTATGCTCACAGCCATTAACTTATCACTCTGTGACTCCCTGTGTCTGATGATATTCCGATCATGCCCAGCAGCAGCCTCTCCCAATGCATCCACCGACATACCTCTCCAATCAGGCCTAGTGATTTGTATTCTATTCCTTAAAACCTCTTTTAGACCGTCCATTAATACTGAAACAGCTACTTCCCTGTGGTGTACATTAGTTTTAATGTCATCTATACCAGTGTACCTAGCCATATCCTGCAGAGCCCGGTGAAAATACTCTGGTGTGGATTCACCTTCTTTTTGTTTTATTGTAAAGATTTTATTCCACTTTACTACTGCAGGAAAATATACCCCTAACTGTAAGTTGATTCTCTTTACATTATCCTGATTATACTCGTCTGTTAGTGGTACTTCCTCATCTAACTTGCAATCAGCGATAAACTTTAACGGATCAACACTGGGGGGTAAACATGCCCTCAAAACTGTCCTCCAATCTTTGTTATTTGGCTCTGCAGAATTTCCTAGCTCCCTAATATACTTTTGACATGCAACTAAGTCTTTCCTAGGATCAGGGAATTCAGACATCATTGATCTTAATTCTGCTCGGGAAAAGGGACAGTGCATGGCGATGTTCCTGACAGGAGTTGCTCCTGAAGCTTCAGTTTTCCCATTTGGCACTGCTATTACCCTAACGGGATTAAGTCCAATAACATCATTCTGAGTAGATTCTACAACATGTGGTGAAATGGTTTCAGCATAGTGTATGGTGCCGTACTTACCAGTCGATACGACCTCACCTGTCCCTCCGCTAGGGGCCTTTGCTACTAATCTTACGGGTTGGGTCGTGCCCACTGCTGTTTCTGATATGGTGGCTGCTAGGGAGAGTGCTGATATTGTTGTGGGCTCATCCTCTTGGTCACAATCCTGGGGAAAGTTCAAAACAGGGTACAACTTGCACGGATTAGTGTTAGCATTAATTACTTTGGTTACATTATCCTTAACTTCTACACATTTAACATAACCCTGAGTGCCATTCTCTGCAACCAATTTCTCTCCAGGTATGTACGGTGGTGGGGGTGCAGTGGCTATCAGTTTCCTGATAGGGTTAGATCCAGTGGCTTGCGCCAACCCCCTTTGTATTTCACCTTCCTGTTGCCACAATGTTAAATAATCATAATGTTTAATACGCCTTTTTGAAGATTTAATCAGGCAAACTCTTCTCCTTAAATTCTGTAATACTTCTGGGTTAAAACTACCTACCCGGGGAAACTTTTCCCCGTCATGCACAGTCATCCTTTCCCATTCATTGCACAACATTTCTGTGTGATGACCATATTTCTCACACATGATATACCTTGCCGACCCGATTGGTCGGTTTACCAAATCAACCTGAACCTGGGTTGATCGCCCCTTACCTGAACAACTGGCCCCTAACTCTGCAGGTGCTGCTTTCACTACCTCTGACTTCAAATCAGGGTCTTCGGCAACCCTTACAAAAACCAAGATGCTCGGGGTAAGGCTGCGGTGGGGGTTTTGCTCCGAAGTCCGCCCACTTAACTCCCGTCCACGCTGGCCAATACGGCGACCAAAGTTCCCAGAGGTTCCGTACCCAACCTAGGGCACCTAAGTACGTCTACTTGCTCGGGCGTGTGGGAGTGTCTTACCCTCCCCAGCAAGTATCAGTCACTGGAATGTCCCTGAGTGATCAGGCTACTTCCCTTAAAATAAAAAAAAATTACACAAATCACGTTAACAATGTGCAAGTAGCGTTCTTCTGAATTCAAGACACGCTAATGCACACAATCACATGCGGTACAATCGTATCTGCACACAAGCAACTAATCTTATGTGCGGAACGATCAGTGGAATCGAAAATTTCGGCTGCGAATTCCTTCAGCAATGAGCTTCTTTGGCCTATATGGGTCTCGCACCAACCCTCTTCGGTTGTGCTCTCTACTTTTAGTCTGCTGTACCTGAACCTCCTGGTCCTTGACCTCCTGGTCTGTTATGTACAGCAGACTCTACTGCTCATAAATATGTCGAGATTAACAAGGGACGCCCCCCAAGCCACCCCACGCTATCACTCTCGCTGGTGTACCTCTTTCTACTGGCCTATGGTTCCCACTTCCGTAATAAATGAGAAATCTTATATGCACACTCTTACATTCGAACACTCTTATTTCTGTACAGAATTCCTTTCATTCAGTAATAGTCTAACCCAGAAGAATTACAACAGAGAAAGTATTTTTCTTTTAACTTTAAACTTTTGGATTTGAGATAGATTTGTGTTATTTTCGCGTTACTTCCTTATCGCCTATTAAAACAATACTATTGTGCGGTTTGTATTATGTGGGCGTATCCGTATGCTCCGTTGCGTGATATACGCTCCGTGCGTCGACCCTTGCGTTGCGTACGCCCTGCCCTTGTAAGGACACGTGTACGCAGACCAAGTACGTCCACAGTAACACACTACACGTTTATCAATGTGAATGATCTTTTTTTTTTAATAAAGTAATTTTTATTCAATAATATGTAGATTGAGTTACAGACATTGCATATCATCAGCATATCGCATCATCACATTAATCGCATCTTCTTTACCATACATTTTGTCAGCCCGTCTGCACTTGCAACATCTGCATCCAATATATGAATCAACATATCGATTTTTTAATTTTTACCCTTAAACTAACCCACATAAGGGTACGTAAAAAGAAAAGAAAAAGAAAGAGAAATAAGAAACATAAGAAGGACGTAATGTCATCTGAACTAGGACCTTATCAGTCGCATATGTATTAAGGCAAGCCCGCAGAGCTACGCTGTCAGCCCTCTAGATATACATCATTATATATTAGATCAGATCAGTGGCACAATAGCTCTTCGGTATCAATTATGATCAAGGGACTAGGTGGGAGTGGGGAGATTCCAGCCAGCGAGACCAAATTCTTTCAAACTTGGCCGATGCGTTCTGCTTCATATAAATATATCTTTCCTTAAGTATTGTGTCATTAACCAAGGTCTTGAATGCAGAGACTAAAGGACCGCTAGGGGCCATCCATAGTCTCGCAATGCACACCTTAGCCAAGGCACATACATTGCGAGCATACAGATCAACTGGGCCAGTCTCAGAAGTAGAGCCTCCTATCCCCAAAATGCAGAACTGTGGGGTAAGCAGTCCGCCAGTCACTCCCGTACTCTCCAGCACCGATCTAACCCCCGACCAGAACACCCTCAGCCTTGGACAATCCCACACCATATGCCAAAATGTTCCCATATCCGCCTCGCACTTAGGGCAGAGACCAGATCTACCAGTCCCAAAAGAGGCCAGTCTAGCTGGAGTCATATATGTCCTATGTAGAATGAAAAATTGAATCTGTTGGTATCTGAGGGACTTGGTGACCGTGGCGGGGTATTCCAGAGCAAGAGCCCAGTCCTCCTCACCCATAAGGCCTACATCCTCCTCCCATTTTCCACGGAGACGTGTCAGCGGGTCCGCATGGATTTTGGTGAGAAGATATCCATACGCAAGGGAAACCATCTTGGTTCGACCCAATGTAGTTACAAAAGTCTTGATGGGAAATGGGAGGATTCGCGGGGGGGAATCCGCAAACTGGGACTGGAGGGCATGTCGAAGTTGAAGGTATCTGAAAAAAAATGAGTTGGGTAAGCCAAACTCATCTTTCAGTTGCTGGAAGGATTTGAGTGAGTCATTTAGGTAGAGTTGGGAAATAGAGACCACTGCTCTAGGGGCCCACACCTCCCGTCCCTCAAGCGCATGCAGCTCAGGAAGCCAGTCAGAGTACCAAAGGGGGGTGTCTGGGTCCAGGTCGTCGTACCCTAAGAGGTCTCTCAGGGCCCGCCATATCTTTAAGGCCTGAAAAATAATAGGGGGAAGGAACCGGGCCCCATTCCCACTCAGCAGCAGCTGTACAGGAGAAAGGTGAGGAAAATAACAGCGGATAAACTCACATTGCAAGGTGTCATCACCAGAATCCCGCACCCATTCACTAATATGAGTCAGCTGGGCAGCGTAGTAATACATCTGGAAATTAGGCAAGGCTAGGCCGCCATCCGAGCGCAGCCTAGTAAGAGTATTTAATTGTATCCTAGGTCGTTTGTTAGCCCAAACAAGCGAGGATAGGATACTGTTCAGTTTCCTAAAGAATGTTGGATAGATATATACGGGGGATTGAAGTATAATATATAGGAGTTTGGGCAGTATGATCATTTTAATGAGATTAACCCTGCCAGACACCGTCAATGGGAGCCTACACCAGGTTTTAGATTTGCACACGATCTGCTGCATGGTCGGGTCCAGATTCAGAGGGATGAAATCAGAAGGATCATTAGTTATTTGGATTCCAAGGTATTTAAATTGTGTTGTCCAGCATAATGGTAGGGAAATTTTTGGAACAGTGGGAGGGAGGCCTATGACTGGCATAATATATGATTTAGACCAGTTGATCAGAAGACCCGAATGAGCACCAAAGTCCTCAATCACACGCAGCAGAACGGGCATTGACCTGGCGTAGTCTTGCAGAAATAATAACATGTCGTCGGCATAAAGTGCTATCCTATCCTCGCGTGAGCCCGTGCAAATTCCCACAATATCTGGGTGTGATCGTATCAAACAGGGCAAGGGCTCAATGGCCAAGGCAAACAGTGCGGGGGATAGGGGACAGCCCTGTCTGGTACCCCGGGACAATTGAAAGGAGGGGGATACATAACCATTCACCAAGATCCTGGCACTCGGATGCTGGTACAGTAATTTAGTCCATCTGATATAGTTGGGCCCAAAGCCCATACAAGACATCACCTCCCATAAATAGGCCCATTCAATACTGTCAAAGGCCTTGGCCGCGTCTAGCGAGACCACAGCCGAGTCAGAAGGGGAGTCACGTGGGAGTTGTAAAATGGTATACAGTCTACGCAGGTTGATAGATGTGGACTTCCCAGGCATGAAGCCAGTCTGATCAGGATGAATGATGGAGGTGATCACTGTATTAAGTCGTACTGCCAATATCTTTGCCAGGATCTTGGCGTCGGTGGGGATTAGGGATATTGGTCTATAGGAATCCGGAGACCTAGGGTCTTTACCGGGCTTCGGGATCACTATTATAATTGCCTCTGACATAGAGGGGGGAAGTTCGTTATTGGTAAATATATCTAGGAATAAGGCATGGAGCCTGGGCCCGAAAAAATCAACATGAGTTTTGTAAACTTCTGAGGGAATTCCGTCACACCCCGGGGCCTTGCCACTGGGAGACATACCAATAGCCGCAGTCACCTCCGCGAGCGTCAAGGGTGCCTCCAGTGCCACACGGGCCTCGGGGGGGAGCACGGGTAGTGAGATACCCGCCAAATAGTAGGAGAGATCCCTAGTGGAGAACGTCAATTGTGAACTGTAAACTTTGGTGTAATAGGATCGGAATAGCTGCGCAATGTCCGGTGTGGTGTCAACAAAGGACCCATCCCCATCGGACATTTGTGTAATTACAGTCCCAGGGCGATCCTGATGTATCAGCCGAGCCATGAGGCCACCCGTCCTATCAGCCTGCATATAAATATTAGTGGCCCTAAAAAGGAGGGACCGTGAGTTTTTATCGGTCAGGTGGGCAAGCCACGCCGACTGGGCCACCAGCCATCGTGTTTTCGTCGTAGGGGTACCATCAAGCAAATATTGAGACTCTAAATCCCTGGCGTCACTCTCCAGGGCCTTCTCCCTTTCTCTAGAGGACACTTTGTGAGCTGCTATACGTCCTATATAAGAGCCCCTCAGAAAAGCCTTAAATGAATCCCATACCATAGTTCCCGGGGCAGATCCTGTGTTGTCGCTAAAGTAACCCTCCCACTGAGTCTCCAGGTCCCCACAGTCACTCAGTTGAGTCAGCCAAGATGGGTGCAGCTTCCAATAAGAGTGTCCCCTCTGACCCTTCACAGCTAGAGTCATCAGCAAGGGGGAATGGTCAGAGATCCCTCGGGCCTCATAACGTACGTCAGTGATCGCAGGGATAAGGGCGGGGGACACCAGTACCAGGTCTATTCTAGAAAAGGAGCCATGTGTGCTGGAGAAACAGGAGAACTGACGGACTGCAGGGTGGCGAAGCCTCCACACATCAACCCATTGAAGATTATTCAAAAAATCAGCAAATTTGGTATACCCACTACCCACCATCACATCATTCGGAGACCGCCATCGGTCCACAGAGACATCTAATATATTATTAAAGTCGCCCAGACATATCACCGGAGTGGTAGGGGAGGAAGCTATAAAAGATGCAGCTTGCTGCAGTACAGCGTATGAAAAAGGAGGGGGGACATACACTGCTAAAATGTAATATGGCTGGGAACTTAGTTTGCATTCTAGAAACACAAATCTGCCATACGTGTCAGTTTTGACCGATATTAACTCAAATTGCACCGTTTTCTTAATCAGAACAGATACTCCCCTGGAGAAGGAGGAATGAGAGGCATGGTAAGCCCATCCCACCCAGGCCCGTCTTAGAGATAACAACCTATTTCCCTGCAAGTGGGTCTCGCTAAGACATGCAATGTCCGGGTCATATTTCTTAGTCGTATTTAGAACCAAAGAACGCATAATTTTGTTATTTAGTCCCCGGACATTCCATGCCAGGAATTTCAAGTTACTCATGACCCCAGGTATATTCTATGTACCACACGGATAGAAATCGCACAATATATATCCAAACATCAGCACCGTTACCCATAGCGACATATATCTCATAGGAGCTCTGCGTTATAAGCCACAATACCTGGTATATCAAACATCCTAGTTTCAGAAAAAACGTAGATATGAAAAATAATAAACTAAAGAAAAGAAACCAAAAACAACAAGAAGAGCCGCAACTAGCAGCTTCCCAACCTTCCCTCCCCTCCCCGTACACCACCCCGAACTCCGGCATACTTATATCCCAAAACGCCAAATCCAACTACCAAATGCTAAGAAGGCCCAGATTCTCAACTTAACCTAAACCCTCCAAACCAGTAGTGAATTTAGAAAAGTCTTGAGCCACCAATGCAAAAGGTGGGGGGCTCCCCGAATTGTGGTCGTCTCCTCCGGTGGTCAAGATCCCGGTATCTTCAGCGCGGGAAGTCAGTCCGGAGCTAGCTGACGAGCACCCGGCGCATATCCGTCCAGCCACTGGGCCGCCTCTCTAGGAGAATTAAAAAACTTGGTCTCCCCATCTGCCACCACTCGGAGCCGAGAGGGAAACAGCATGGAATATGAGAGGTTGAGGTCCCGCAGGCGTCGCTTGATAGGCATAAACTGGGCCCTGTCCTTCTGAACGTCCGCGGCAAAGTCCGGGAAGGCCGACACTCTGACTCCGTTGCGGACCAATGGGCCCTTTGTACGGCCAAGGCGGAGGACCGAGTCCCGATCCTTATAGTGCAAGAATTTGGCGATGAAGGTGCGAGGAGGGGCACCAGGAGGTAATGGCCGAGATGGTATCCTGTGCGCTCGCTCCACCGTAAATTGTGCAGTAAAGGACTCAGCTCCATATATCTCTTTGAGCCAGGATTCGAGGAAGTCCTCCGGCTGCGAGCCCTCCTCTTTCTCCGGCAGACCCACAAATCGGACATTGTTTCTGCGTAGCCGACCCTCCATATCTAGGAGCTTGGTTTGGAGAGATGAGACCTGCTGGGTCACTGCGGACACGGATTGCTTAAGGGGGCCACACACATCCTCCAAGTTGGAAACACGCGTCTCCGCCTCACCCACTCTCTCCCGTATACGTTGGACATCTTGTCGTAGTAAGGAGAGGTCGCACTGCACTTTTTCCATCTTATCGGAGAGACGCTGCTCACTGCCCGCTATAGCTTCCAACACCTGCTGGATAGACGGCGCCTCCGCTGTCATTGGGGAGTTGGTGACAGACGCTGGAGGGGAACTTGAGTGTACTGGAGAGGCACCCTGAGGTGGAGCCGATGAGCCCCTGGGGTTGGGTTGCCTTGTAAATCTTTCCAGTTTGGCCGCGGCCGCGCTCCGGCCTCCCCCAACCATATTGATAAATGTCGGTCACCCACTTCTCCGAGCAGAGTTGTAGTATAAAGTATAGTTAGGAGACAGCAGGCTGTATGATTTTAAAGCCGGGAAGGATCTTTGGCTCCAAATATCAATGGACAAGAGCACAGGCTTTGTGTAAAATAAAAAGTAGTAAATGATAATGATGTTATTGTGGGGAGAATGTCCAGCAGTGAATTCCAGGTAGAAGCAGAGTATGATTGTGTGTCACACTGTGATTTATTAATGTGACACAAAAGTGCATTGAGTTGCAGTGTGCATGCAGTCCTTGCAGGGTAGGCAGGGATGTCTGTGTGCTGAGACTATCTATTGAACTGCACCCAAAATGGCCACCGGGCTTGTGATCACTTCATCCCTCCACTGGAGTACCTGTGTCTTATTGTGCAGTCAGGAGTCTCAGGTCCTCATCAGCCAGGTATAGGAGGGCAGGAGGGCTTGCAATATCCCCTGCAGTGTGCCCAGCTCTAGCCAGCGCCGCCCGTCCGTTCGTCCGTCCGTCGTGAGGGTCCTGGAGCCGCGCGGCCGGGAGCGCCAAACTCAAGGCCGGGGGGGTCCGGAGGAGTCACAGGCCTCAAAACCGGAAGTCGTCCGCCGCGGTCAGACAGCGCCCAGAGACCCCGGACAAAGGTGCCCGCCGCTGCTCGGAGGCGAGGGGGGACCAGCACCGGGGGGTAGACGCTCCGGAGGGACACAGGATAGGTGCAGGATCTATAATATCGGGGAGCTCCCGGGATCCGCTGCTTACTCCCTCACCGCCGTGGCCACGCCCCCAATGTGAATGATCTTTAACAGTAATCATTCACTGACACCACCCAAATCTTCCTTGTTTTCTAGGCGAGACTGTGTGCGTGCCTTTTACAATTATTCCCTTAAATATTTATCTTTTAACTATTAATAACAACAAATGTCTCAACACGTTATCACTAGTGTGTGGCAATCAGGAGAATGAGGTACGGACAAATAATGCTAAACACGAAATACAGGTGTGTGTGCTTATGCGTACGTTCGCAAACCAGAAACTAAACAGGTTTTAAAAGACAACAACGTACTGTTCCTACCTTCCGGTTCCGGATTCCTTCAGCACTCCTTACTAAGCGAAGCAGACGCTTATCTGGTCAGCACTACGAGGAATATTACCTCCCGCCTTTTGCTGACCGATAATGTCTGCTGAAATTACCTAGTGCAGATATGTGAAGAGCGGACGAGCCCCCAATTGATAAAGCCTAATATATATCCTATATTAAACACTCTAAAAGGTTAATGAACACAGTACGCAATTGGCATATGGAATACCGTAAGAGTACGCACGTAGCGTAACAAACGCTTAGCCGTGGACGAGACGCACGAGCGGCACGTTCGCTCACGGCTTAAAACGTAAAGGCAAGCACGCTATAGGCTGCCGACTAACGTAATGATACGCTATCAGCGTAGCGGACGCTCGAGACCACGAGGAGATCACAAGCGGCGCTGACGCTCACAGAGTTAAACCTTTGTAACAATATCATAAACAATGTACTTATTTTGTAAACCTTTGTGCAGTGATAAGGTGTAAATGCAACACAGTGTAACCTTGTTAGTTTAAAAGCTGAATGAGCGACTCTTACGCTCTGAGAACCCTTTAGCAGTATAATAAACACTCAAATACCGGTCTAAGGGTCTAACACCTTTTAAGGGAATGAATGATGGTTCAATCGCAAAAGAATACACATTACAAGTTATACACTACCAAACTAACATAAAATACCTAACCGAGTTACTACACGTTATAATACAACAAAGACACAATTACATTTAAGGCGGAAGGAGAGAGAGAGAATGGCTTACAACAAAAATAAGAATTTACTTACCGATAATTCTATTTCTCATAGTCCGTAGTGGATGCTGGGGTCTCCGTAAGGACCATGGGGAATAGCGGCTCCGCAGGAGACTGGGCACATCTAAAGAAAGCTTTAGGACTATCTGGTGTGCACTGGCTCCTCCCCCTATGACCCTCCTCCAAGCTTCAGTTAGGATACTGTGCCCGGACGAGCGTACACAATAAGGAAGGATTTTGAATCCCGGGTAAGACTCATACCAGCCACACCAATCACACCGTATAACCTGTGATCTGAACCCAGTTAACAGCATGATAACAGAGGAGCCTCTGAAAGATGGCTCACAACAATAATAACCCGATTTTTGTAACAATAACTATGTACAAGTATTGCAGACAATCCGCACTTGGGATGGGCGCCCAGCATC
Source organism: Pseudophryne corroboree (assembly GCF_028390025.1). NCBI lineage: Eukaryota > Metazoa > Chordata > Amphibia > Anura > Myobatrachidae > Pseudophryne > Pseudophryne corroboree. The sequence continues at coordinate 759,760,738 of NC_086448.1, forward strand.
CACTACGGACTATGAGAAATAGAATTATCGGTAAGTAAATTCTTATTTTCTCTAACGTCCTAAGTGGATGCTGGGGACTCCGTAAGGACCATGGGGATTATACCAAAGCTCCCAAACGGGCGGGAGAGTGCGGATGACTCTGCAGCACCAAATGAGAGAACTCCAGGTCCTCCTCAGCCAGGATATAAATTTTGTAGAATTTTACAAACGTATTTGCTCCTGACCAAGTAGCTGCTCGGCAAAGTTGTAAAGCCGAGACCCCTCGGGCAGCCGCCCAAGATGAGCCCACCTTCCTTGTGGAGTGGGCATTTACAGATTTTTGGCTGTGGCAGGCCTGCCACAGAATGTGCAAGCTGAATTGTACTACAAATCCAACGAGCAATAGTCTGCTTAGAAGCAGGAGCACCCAGCTTGTTGGGTGCATACAGGATAAACAGCGAGTCAGATTTCCTGACTCCAGCCCTCCTGGAAACATATATTTTCAGGGCCCCGACAACGTCTAGCAACTTGGAGTCCTCCAAGTCCCTAGTAGCCGCAGGCACCACAAATAGGTTGGTTCAGGTGAAACGCTGAAACCACCTTAGGGAGAAACTGAGGACGAGTCCTCAATTCCGCCCTGTCCGAATGGAACATCAGATAAGGGCTTTTTCAGGATAAAGCCGCCAATTCTGACACGCGCCTGGCCCAGGCCAGGGCCAACAGCATGACCACTTTCCATGTGAGATATTTTAACTCCACAGATTTAAGTGGTTCAAACCAATGTGACTTTTGGAACCCAAAACTACATTGAGATCCCAAAGTGCCACTGGAGGCACAAAAGGAGGCTGTATATGCAGTACCCCTTTTACAAACGTCTGAACTTCAGGGACTGAAGCTAGTGCTTTTTGGAAGAAAATTGACAGGGCCGAAATTTGAACCTTAATGGACCCCAATTTCAGGCCCATAGACACTCCTGTTTGCAGGAAATGTAGGAATCGACCTAGTTGAAAAATTCCTCCGTCGGGGCCTTACTGGCCTCGCACCACGCAACATATTTTTCGCCAATTGCGGTGATAATGTTTTTGCGGTTACATCCTTCCTGGCTTTGATCAGGATAGGGATGACTTCATCTGGAATGCCTTTTTTCCTTCAGGATCCGGCGTTCAACCGCCATGCCGTCAAACGCAGCCGCGGTAAGTCTTGGAACAGACAGGGTCCTTGCTGGAGCAGGTCCCTTCTTAGAGGTAGAGGCCACGGATCCTCCGTGAGCATCTCTTGAAGTTCCGGTTACCAAATCCTTCTTGGCCAATCCGGAGCCACGAATATAGTGCTTACTCCTCTCCATTTTATCAATCTCAGTACCTTGGGTATGAGAGGCAGAGGAGGGAACACATACCCTGACTGGTACACCCACGGTGTTACCAGAGCGTCTACAGCTATTGCCTGAGGGTCCCTGGACCTGGCGCAATACCTGTCGAGTTTTTCCCAACGGTTTATAATCATGTGGAAGACTTCTGGGTGAAGTCCCCACTATCCTGGGTGGAGGTCGTGCTGAGGAAGTCTGCTTCCCAGTTGTCCACTCCCGGAATGAATACTGCTGACAGTGCTATCACATGATTTTCCGCCCAGCGAAGAATCCTTGCAGCTTCTGCCATTGCCCTCCTGCTTCTTGTGCCACCCTGTCTGTTTACGTGGGTGACTGCCGTGATGTTGTCCGACTGGATCAACACCGGCTGACCTTGAAGCAGAGGTCTTGCTAAGCTTAGAGCATTGTAAATGTCCCTTAGCTTCAGGATATTTATGTGAAGTGATGTCTCCAGGCTTGACCATAAGTCCTGGATATTCCTTCCCTGTGTGACTGCTCCCCAGCCTCGCAGGCTGGCATCCGTGGTTACCAGGACCCAGTCCTGAATGTCGAATCTGCGGCCCTCTAGAAGATGAGCACTCTGCAACCACCACAGGAGGGACCCCTTGTCCTTGGTGACAGGGTTATCCGCTGATGCATCTGAAGATGCGACCCGGACCATTTGTCCAGCAGGTCCCACTGGAAAGTTCTTGCGTGGAATCTGCCGAATGGGATTGCTTCGTAGGAAGCCACCATTTTACCCAGAACCCTTGTGCATTGATGCACTGAGACTTGGCTCGGTTTTAGGAGGTTCCTGACTAGCTCGGATAACTCCCTGGCTTTCTCCTCCGGGAGAAACACCTTTTTCTGGACTGTGTCCAGGATCATCCCTAGGAACAGAAGACAAGTCGTCGGAACCAGCTGCGATTTTGGAATATTGAGAATCCAACCGTGCTGCAGCAACACTACCTGAGATAGTGCTACACCAACCTCCAACTGTTCCCTGGATCTTACCCTTATCAGGGAATTGTCCAAGTAAGGGATAACTAAAATTCCCTTCCTTTGAAGGAATATCATCATTTCGGCCATTACCTTGGTAAAGACCCGGGGTGCCGTGGACCATCCATACGGCAGCGTCTGAACTGATAGTGACAGTTCTATACCATAAACCTGAGGTACCCTTGGTGAGAAGGGTAAATTTTGACATGAAGGTAAGCATCCTTGATGTCCCGAGACATCATGTAGTCCCCTTCTTCCAGGTTCGCAATCACTGCTCTGAGTGACTCAATCTTGAATTTGAACCTCTGTATGTAAGTGTTCAAAGCTTTTAGATTTAGAATCGGTCTCACCGAGCCGTCCGGCTTCGGTACCACAACAGTGTGGAATAATACCCCGTTCCCTGTTGCAGGAGGGGTATCTTGATTATCACCTGCTGGGAATACAGCTTGTGAATGGCTTCCAAAACTGTCTCCCTGTCAGAAGGAGACATCGGTAAAGCCGACTTTAGGAAACGGCGAGGGGGAGACGTCTCGAATTCTAATTTGTACCCCTGAGATATCACCTGAAGGATCCAGGGGTCTACTTGCGAGTGAGCCCACTGCGCGCTGAGATTCATTGAGACGGGCCCCCCACCGTGCCTGATTCTGCTTGTAAAGCCCCAGCGTATACTGAGGGCTTGGCAGAGGCGGGAGAGGGTTTCTGTTCCTGGGAACTGGCTGATTTCTGCAGCCTTTTTCCTCTTCCTCTGTCACGGGGCAGAAATGAGGAACCTTTTGCCCGCTTATCCACGAAAAGACTGCGCCTGATAATACGGCGTCTTCTCATGTTGATAGGCGACCTGGGGTACAAACGTGGATTTCCCAGCTGTTGCCGTGGCCACCAGGTCTGAAGGACCGACCCCAAATAACTCCTCCCCTTAATAAGGCAATACTTCCAAATGCCGTTTGGAATACGCATCACCTGACCACTGACGTGTCCATAACCCTCTACTGGTAGAAATGGACAACGCACTTAGACTTGATGCCAGTCGGCAAATATTCCGCTGTGCATCACGCATATATAGAAATGCATCTTTCAAATGCTCTATAGGCAAAAATATACTGTCCCTATCTAGGGTATCAATATTTTCAGTCAGGGAATCCGACCACGCCAATCCAGCACTGCACATCCAGGCTGAGGCGATTGCTGGTCGCAGTATAACACCAGTATGTGTGTAAATACATTTTAGGATACCCTCCTGCTTTCTATCAGCAGGATCCTTAAGGGCGGCCATCTCAGGAGAGGATAGAGCCCTAACAAGCGTGTGAGCGCTTTATCCACCCTAGGGGGTGTTTCCCAACGCACCCTAACCTCTGGCGGGAAAGGATATAATGCCAATAACATTTTAGAAATTATCAGTTGTTATCGGGGGAAACCCACGCATCATCACACACCTCATTTAATTTCTCAGATTCAGGAAAACTACAGGTAGTTTTTCCTCACCGAACATAATACCCCTTTTTGGTGGTACTCGTATTATTAGAAATGTGTAAAACATTTTTCATTGCCTCAATCATGTAACGTGTGGCCCTACTGGAAGTCACATTTGTCTCTTCACCGTCGACACTGGAGTCAGTATCCGTGTCGGCGTCTATATCTGCCATCTGAGGTAACGGGCGCTTTAGAGCCCCTGACGGCCTATGAGACGTCTGGACAGGCACAAGCTGAGTAGCCGGCTGTCTCATGTCAACCACTGTCTTTTATACAGAGCTGACACTGTCACGTAATTTCTTCCAACAGTTCATCCACTCAGGTGTCGACCCCCTAGGGGGTGACATCACTATTACAGGCAATCTGCTCCGTCTCCACATCATTTTTCTCCTCATACATGTCGACACAAAAGTACCGATATACAGCACACACACAGGGAATGCTCTGATAGAGGACAGGACCCCACTAGCCCTTTGGGGAGACAGAGGGAGAGTTTGCCAGCACACACCAGAGCGCTATATATATATACAGGGATAACCTTATATAAGTGTTTTTCCCCTTATAGCTGCTGTATAGTTAATACTGCGCCTGATTTGTGCCCCCCTCTCTTTTTTAACCCTTTCTGTAGTGTAGTGACTGCAGGGGAGAGCCAGGGAGCTTCCCTCCAACGGAGCTGTGAGAGAAAATGGCGCCAGTGTGCTGAGGAGATAGGCTCCGCCCCCTTATTGGCGGCCTTATCTCCCGTTTTTTTTATGTATTTTGGCAGGGGTTAAATGCATCCATATAGCCCAGGAGCTATATGTGATGCATTTTTTTGCCATCCAAGGTGTTTATTATTGCGTCTCAGGGCGCCCCCCCCAGCGCCCTGCACCCTCAGTGACCGGAGTGTGAAGTGTGCTGAGAGCAATGGCGCACAGCTGCAGTGCTGTGCGCTACCTTGTTTAAGACTGATGTCTTCTGCCGCCGATTTTCCGGACCTCTTCTGCCTTCTGGCTCTGTAAGGGGGCCGGCGGCGCGGCTCTGGGACCCATCCAAGCTGGGCCTGTGATCGTCCCTCTGGAGCTAATGTCCAGTAGCCTAAGAAGCCCAATCCACTCTGCACGCAGGTGAGTTCGCTTCTTCTCCCCTTAGTCCCTCGATGCAGTGAGCCTGTTGCCAGCAGGTCTCACTGAAAATAAAAAACCTAAACTAAAACTTTCACTAAGAAGCTCAGGAGAGCCCCTAGTGTGCACCCTTCTCGTTCGGGCACAGAGATCTAACTGAAGCTTGGAGGAGGGTCATAGGGGGAGGAGCCAGTGCACACCAGATAGTCCTAAAGCTTTCTTTAGATGTGCCCAGTCTCCTGCGGAGCCGCTATTCCCCATGGTCCTTACGGAGTCCCCAGCATCCACTTAGGACGTTAGAGAAATAGGAGATAAATATGGTTGCAGAGAACTTACGCACAAGGGGAACAATCGCAAGCGCCTTTCTGGATATCCAGCTCCCGATTATCAGTGATGAGAACCGTTGAGAAGAGTAGAGAGCTGGCCCAGATCGGCTTGTCTTTATATACACTTACACACAGTACAGTACAATGGTCCCTACATTCTTATTGTTCATTGGACACAGGAATTCGTCTCTGCATTATAACAAAAGGTCATAGGTTGGTTCATACAGGTGGGCTGTGACTATTTCAAACTGCTCAGGTGGGAGGGAAATTGGGTTTCCCGCCGCATGGGTAATAAAGTGCAAATATAGTAAATGTCCATAAACTTCTTATGTCCATAACTATACGCACGAGCGAGTAATCCGCTTCAAACCAACACCGGAATATTGCTAATTATATTCTCTTCCGATGGATACTAAACACCACTGTGTAACCCCTGTCTGACCCTTCGTATCAAACAAAGAGGAATCTCTCTGTCCCCGAACATGCTATATTAACTAAACTTTCAGATTCTATCAAAGGGACCATAATCTACAAAATACATTATATGACTAAATTATGTTACGATTGAGTCGCCCGCTAGACGCGCACAAACTCTACCGTAAATGCGCATACCGCGCGCCTGCGAGTGCACGCGACCGCGAGTATACGCACGCACGGGAGAGCTCATGCTCGTGCAGCGGGCACACGCATGAGGTGCATATATAGCAATGTGCAGCGTGATATTTTTCTGACTTTGACATAATGATAAAACTCCCACATAGTCATCTACATGGGATGTAGTCACCATCCCGGCGGTTAGCATACCGCCCCCGGGTTCCCAGCCACCAGAATGCCGGCAGGGGGGCGAGGACTATTCACACTCATGGGTATCCACGACACCCATAGAGTGGGAATAGAACCCGTGGCGAGCGCAGCAAGCCACCAAGCCAGCAGCGTGGAGAACGCTGCGAGCCCACAAGGGGCTTCGTTTCGCTCACCCCCCTGCCGGCATTCTGGCATCCCGACGTTGGTATGCTGACTGCCAGGATCCCAGACGCCGGGCAACCATCCCCAACGCATCTGAATGACTACTTGTGCCTGGTGTAGGATTTTCAAATATGTGTAGTTTACTGTATACAAGGATTTACAACCTTATAGGAACTGAGATCTAAGGTGTACTACATGTCGTAAAAAAAAAAAAGTTTACTTTATGGCAGTAGTTTCCAAACTGGGGGCCGTGACACCCTGGGGTTCCTCTGGAAAGGGTGGTAACCCGGGGGCCTTGCAGTGGTGCCGTAGTTTGGTGGTCCTGGACCAACTCAAATTATTTATACTTAATGTAAATTGGCAAACCAGTCCCTCACCACATAACTGAACCTAAGAATCACATATTATAAACACAATTTACTTCATTTTATATTTTTTTCTGAATTTCTCAGTAAGAAACTTTGGACTAGGGGTGTCGTGAAACTAATTCTGATACTCTAGGGAGTCATGATTCAGAAAAGTTTATGAACCACTGGGCAGGACAATCAGCATGCGAAAGAAAGGATTGCAGATACTGCTTTTTAGCAGAATCTGCAACCCAACCTGAATAACTCCCCAAGTCCCGCCCATAATTGTGATCACAATCTATTTGCAATCGCATCGCTGAACAGGGAATAGCAGGTGCCCCCTGCATATGGAGCCGCAACGCCACCATTTTCTTTATGGGAACAAATGTTCAACGCTGCCCCCTGAGTGACCCCAGCGCAGAGAAAGCTATTCTTCCGGAGATGGGGGTGTTTAGGAGGCGCTGCCATTCCTCTTTTGCCACGCCCCCTTCACTCGTTCTTGGCTGCCCTGTTTACAATATGTTACACAAGCTCACAGCAATGGCAGGTTCTTCTGTCGCAAAAGTAAGTCTATATGCCAGTGAATTGTTGCACCAAAACATTTATTTTTATTTTTTTATTATTAAAGCAGCAAACAGTAACAGAAGAAGCAGACGTCTCAGGCTAAAAGATCCCCTTGTTCAGGTGCAGAAAAATGTCTGTATTTATACATTGTACCTGGCAGTGCTTAATGTGGTCTTGGAGAGATGGTGGAACTCCGGCCCTGATCATCGCAGCAGCTGAGTAAGTCCTGGGCTGTGCAGAGACTTGTGCAGCTCTTCTGCACATGCGATCGCACCCCTGCACAGTGAATTCCCCTTCCCCCTGGGATGCAAAAACGCACCCTAGCGTTCAGGTCTGAATTACCCCCTATATGAGAAATGCAACTAAACCCAATAGGGACAGAAGCCTGAGAATTGTATGCGCAAAAAGCTCAATTTGCCTCTCAGAAAGATGCGTATGATCACCTCTCACACAGCCCCGGTATATGCTTATCCTTATAAACTCTGACATTAAGGCGCTGATTCTGAGTCATGTGGATGCGGCAGTGGCTGTTTTTGCTGCAGCCACATCTGTATCTTTATGCTCCACATTAATACTGTGACGTCCACTTGCAGCATCTTGGGGCAGTGCACCAATAGCCACTATGGCAGCTGCAGTTTCTCCATATGAATAAGGCCTGTGTGTGCGTATTTGGAAGCAGCCACTTACACAGACGCACCCAAATCTGCTTAGCCACACCCCTGTTACCTCCCAGGAACGCCCACTGAATTCCACGTATCCTGCTGCCAATTCCATACTGCACCTTTGAGCACTAACATGACAACACATGCGCAGACTTAAAACATCGGCCAACTGTGCACAGTATCGACACTGCATGCAACTCAGAATCAAGTATTCTTCAGAGTCTCAGAATATATCATGATCATGAACAGTAACTTCAGAGGCAAATACCTACACACTATGTAATATTGCATAAATTATTTCACATGCCATGAGGGGTTTAGTATGGAATACCTACAATCAAAATCCCGACAGTCAAAATACCGACAATTGACTGACGGTCAAAATACCGACATGGTCAAAATACCGACATTGAAAATGTTGATAGGTCAAAAAGTCGTCAAGAGTTCTCATTGGGTTTTTTTTTGTGTGTGTGTGTATGTTGACATAGGTCGACATGGACACGGTATATGTGTACCGAGTCCACTCGCATGGCTTGCTGTGCTCCCCATGCTTTGAGATTTTGACCATGTTGGGATTTTGTCCTTGTCGAGATTTTGACCGTCGGTCAATGATTGTCGGTATTTTGATCGTCAGGATTTTTATTGTAGGTAAATTGATCACACCCTGCCATGAGACAAATGTTTCCAAACCATGATTGCTAACTTTAAAATTTCCACTAGAGTTCCCAGAGAGACCGGAGGGAGATGCAGCTGCTCACTGTGGGGTGGGACCAGGAGCTTCTCGGCATTAGTGTAATAGAACCCCTGTGAGTGCAATTGTACCTGCTTTCTTCAATCGACGCTTGCGGCTTTAAGACCTCTCCCGACCTCTTCTTCAGGAGCCTGTGGCAGAAGAATAATCACCCCAAGGAGGACCCCACAGATAAAAGGAAAGGCAAATGGGCGGTGACAACACGTTTATTAGATCAGGGTAGAGAAACGTCACCGTTGTAAAGACTGAAAAGATGATTAACAAGTTAACGCTACTTCAGAGGCGCGGGGTGAAATATCACGTATCATTTGTATCACAATCATAGGTAGCACTACTTATTCTTTACATAATAAGCATGAACGTATCCATATATCATTTGCATACTAAGCATAAACGTATTCACATATCATTTGCATACTAAGCATAAATACTCTTTAGAGCTCAGAAGAAAACCCAAATGTCCTTTTAACCAGGAGGGTTCAGAAATGTTCAAATGATATACTAACACGCCACTGGATGGCGCTGCGGGCGCAGTAAAGGCAGTCTCTGGCCTAATACACAATCCGGGGAAGTTCAAATGTGAACCTAGTGACTTTCCACTAGTATTAACTTAAAAGTGCTGAGCAACGGTCAGATTGAGAGCGCAAGAAATGGTTTATGCAGCTCAATGGGTGTCTCGGTTCCGTGTATGGCTACGTGAGACTTCGGATATGTGATCAGCCTATCTTACAGTCCCGTCCCAGTCTGAGGCTCCAAAGGCAAATTAATGTACTAACTGGGCCGTGAGACTTGAAACCCTGCGGGAGTCAGTGTGGCCGTCCCTGTTTGGGATCTGATGCTAAATCGGCTCCATGATGGCCCAAGGTGAGAGGGGCTGTTAGAAATGGCACTGTGGGTACAGGGCCGGTTCGAGCCCTTTTTGCGCCCCGGGCAGGACATAGGGGCGTGGCTTCATACAGGGGGCATGGTCAGTTACGCCCCCTGTACAGTAGTAGCGCCGCTGAAATGCTGAGCGGTGCGCGATGATGTCATCGCGCACCGCACAGCAAAGGTCCTCTCCACGAAGGGAAACTAGACGCGTAGCGTCTAGTTCCCTTCACAGGAGGACACAGCGGGCAGCGGTGGGCACAGCAGTGGCGGATCTTGCCATGATGCGGCGCCCTCTGGATGGCGGCGGCGCCCCGGGCAAAAGTCCTGCTTGCCCGTGGCAAGATCCGCTACTGTGTGGGTACTACAGGGGCCCAACATGGGGGAAGCAGGTACCTGGTGGCGGCTATCAGCGCGGCTCTCCTCCTTCTCGTGCTGCCACTTAGCGTCACTCCCTTACTGCCCGGCGGCTGCTGGCGGGTCCCGGCTCGCGGGTAGTGGCTGGCGGCTCCCCTGTGCAGCGGCGGGCGGCTCGACACACACAGCCTGCGGTCCCGTCTCTCCAGGGCTGGTGACGTCTGCCTCTCACTTGCTTCCCGGGCGCAACTTCTCAGTGCGCGGCTGGCGGCTCTGCCCGGCTCCTTTTCTGCAGACAGCTCTACTCTCGGCAGCTGTGGCTGGCGGGTCTGTTCTCACGGCGGCGCCTCGTCCCTTCCGCTCTCCGCAGCGGTATCTCTCCTGCTGTGTGGCGGTCATCAGCGGTCTCACCCCGCAGCGCGCCAATCTGGCCCCTTTTTATCCCCGGTCCTCCTCTTTCATCCCACGCGGCTCCAGCCAATCCCCACGGGAACAGGCTTCCCGCGCTGCTGGGACAGGCACCACGGATCCTGGGTCCTAGTGCCCTAATTGTTTCTCCTCCCGGGCGCTGCTGTCAACTAGCAACCGGGATGGAGAGATTAACTACCGCAGTCTCTAGTCGGAGGGCTCCTCATTAGGCTGCTTTGGCACCAGTGGTGACCCACACAGTTAAAGCAGGGGTACCCCCAGAGGCAGGGTACCACATTAGGACCTACCCCCTCGTGGTATATTGCCACATATCATGGTTCCGTGAAGAGAAGACTTGACCATGATGATCTGTCCTTCCCATTTAACTAAGCAGAGGGTGGGATGCGGGATGGTGAGCTACTGTTCCGCAAGTCCGTAGGTCGCCCAAAAATTTTTGGAGTCCCCAGAACATTACGGCAGACTATGCAAGTATGTACCAAATCCATGAATTATTGCCTGCATTTCACAGTGTGTCGCTTTTAGTAGCCTGAGTGCATATAGTTTATTGGGATAATACACAACAAAATACAAATTGTGGGATTTCCTAAATATAATGGCCAATCACATTCAGCAGACAGCTAGAAACACATCTAGAGTAAGGATGTAGCCATAAATACCTCTATTCTGGGAAAATAGTACTTATGTCACTTTTCCAACCTAAAGATTGGGATGCAGAAAGAAATAGAAAGAGCAGAAATTCCGCCATGGCAGAATCAGACCTTGAGGAACTGAATAGTCTGTTTGTGCTGTATTTAAATCAAATTAGGAAAATCTGTTCTCATGTCTCCGAATGTGCACCATAGGACAAACAGTCCTGGCAATAACCACTCATGTCAGCAATCTCAGATGCAGATTTATTGGCTTACAGGGCAGTCTCCGAGCCTGCATTTGGACAGCTGAGTACGGTGTATGGTGTTCTAGAGAAAGAAATATGAGCGTCACTTTCCACTTTGAGAAGCAGAAGATTGTAACGATGCAGAACATCCAATTACTCCAGATTGGCAATATAAAAAAAACAAACCTCTGTAATAAATGTAAAGGAAACTCTAGCACCATCTGTGGAAGAACAGTCACCTGACACACATTCACAAAAAGAAAAACACAAATCGCAAAGTAGGACGATTAGCCTTTGAGGTGAATTCTAGACATTTATATCATACTGTAGTTCTAGAATATCTGTAGGAGTAACAGCCAACATAAGATCTGACAACTGCACAGTGTATAGCCCAGGACACGTATGTGACACTTATAGATTACAGGACACGTATGTGACACTTATAGATTACATTTACCACTTGGGCTCTGGGATGGGTTAGACTGGACCGTGTCTTTATAAAGCTGAGCTGCAGGTCTCATTGGTAAGCGTCACAGTCCAATTTACAGCGGCATTTTGCTGCCAGATATGTTAAAGTGCACTGTAGGTAGATACCGTATACACAGGCCCTCTGCAAAGCAAAGTACCGGGGCCTGTACGCCACCATTCGCGGGAACCAATTAAAAAGAAATTAACATGCAGTCCTGCGCTGTCTCTACACGTTTCCATACGATAAATGGCTGCCCGCACTCTGATTGGTGGACAGCCCCAGCCATCCACCAATCACAAGCCATTCACTGTCTGGCTGCAGGTTGGGAGCCAGGTAGTGAATGCTGCCTGGTCACTCTAAATGAGGGACCACCACCTGCCCCTGCTTGAAGGCCCCTAGAATTGTGGGGTCCTGGGCAACTGCCCAGTGTGCCTATACATTAAGATGGCCCTGCTTATAGGGCATTACACCTTTTACTACAACAATATTCAGTGCAGATGCAATTAAATACTCACCTTCTGTGTGTTAGCTTGGATAGCATAAGGAATAATAGTGGACAGTAACAACTGCTTCCAACATACTGAGCAAAGGTGACATTCAACCTGTCCGTGCTTACAATTGACAAATAGAAAAGTAAACAAATAAAGCTGAAAAGCAGGAATGTGTGTCAACTATGTGCCACCAGGAATATGTGGCCACTATGTGCCACCAGGAATATGTGGCCACTATGTGCCGCAAGGACTATGTGGCCACTATGTGCCGCCAGGAATATGTGGCCACTATGTGCCGCCAGGAATGTGTGGCCACTATGTGCCGCCAGGAATGTGTGGCCACTATGTGCCACCAGGAATATGTGGCCACTATGTGCCGTCAGGAATATGTGGTCACTATGTGCCGCAAGGACTATGTGGCCACTATGTGCCACCAGGAATGTGTGGCCACTATGTGCTGTCAGGAATGTGTGGCCACTGTGTGCCGCCAGGAATGTGTGTCCACTATGTGCCGCCAGGAATGTATGTCTACTATGTGCCGCCAGGAATATGTGGCCACTATGTGCCGTCAGGAATGTGTGGCCACTATGTGCCGCCAGGAATGTGTGGCCACTATGTCCCGCCAGGAATGTGTGGCCACTATGTGCCACCAGGAATATGTGGCCACTATGTGCCGTCACCATTTACTCACACTGTGTGACAGTCGCTGTTTGGTTTCTCTGACTATGAACAAGATGCAGATCATGAGATTATGGTGTTGGACAACGCTGAGTGACTATAAACCACTACTTTAGGTCACATGGTCTCGTTTTTTTTTTTTTTTGTTTGGTAGATCCCTATTTGTGATCCTTATGTTCTGCACCAAGTTATTGTGTAGCATTTGCCAATTTGTAATTTTGTTCTATTTATGTAAAGGATACCTTTAAATGAATGGATCTATGCATTACAGATTAGTGGCATAATGTCTGCACCTGTAAAAGCACAATCACTGTGAGTGACTGGACCACGGGGTGCTTACTGTGTGGCAGGTGACGCCTGAATGACAAGCTGTGGCTTTGGCCCATGGCCCAGTAACTTGCCACCTTTCCTGAGGCATCATCCCACCTCTGTGCAACCTACTGCAGAAATACAACTCCACTCGGATTCGGTATGAAATCCCGACTGTCAGGATCCCGGCGGTCGAAATACAGACGCCGGAATCCCGACTTTGAGCGCAGTGTGGGCGGGATGTACTATCAATGATCGTGGGTCATCGCCGGTCAACGCAATGATGCTAATCGCATATGTACTAACATATGCGATTAGTATCTCAAAGCGATGCCAGGGGAGTCCTGCGATCAGTGATGGTCCACAGGAGAGGGTTTGAGCAGGCTTCCGTCACCTCCCAGCCCCGGGAGGTGACGTGCAGGGAGTCCCTGTGATACTCCTTCTCCCCCCTGCAGCCGGAAGGAGACAAGGCTGTGCTGCGGGGGAGCAGGAAGAGAGGAGCCGGGGGAGATAGGTCGTTGTGATCGGCGCAGGTCAGCGACGGGATGCGGCGGCGGTAAGAAGCCTATAGGCTTCTATAGGGTATCTCCATCAAAAGATGGCGATACTCCCGGCGGTGGGGTCTTAGTACATATGAAAATGCGGTAAAACCCCTGAAAACAGGAGTTTTACCGCATTTCCTTTTCGTACATCCCGCCCTGTGTCCCCTCGCGGACTCGCCATTCTTCGGGCTCGGTGGCGACACTAATCTATTCCCCCTCGGGTGGTGGCATGGACCACCACCCAAGTGGGGATTCCGAGCAGCGGTATTTCGACCACCGTGATCCCAGACATTCGGGAAATTAACAGAATCCCCTCCACTCCTCAAGTACCCCCAACAGGACATGTTTTCTGCATTTCTGTAGTCATGCATAGGTGAGTTGATCTATTTTGCTGGGTCAGTTATTAGTTTCCACAGATAGAAAGAAGATATTAATAGCATGATATTCTCCATGTGGGATCAGACTACTATGCAACAAGTAAAAGAAAAGTGTAAATAATACATCAAACACTAATTGTTATCAATAAACATACTAAATATACATATTTCTGGGTGTGCTTATATGCCTCCCCTGATGCTACTGTATGTATCCATTTGTACATCATTGTCAAAATGATATACTGCAGTGGTTTCCAAACTTTTTTGAATCACGGTGCCCTAGAATATCAGAATTTTTTTTACGGCACCCCTAGGCCAAAAATTTATAATTGAGAAATTTAGAAAGAAATATTACATTAGGTAGATCGCGTTTATATGTCATCCTTAGGGTCAGTTGTGTGGTGAGGGACAAGATTTGCTTCTGTTTGGCCATATATTTTATGACTGGCAGCCACCAGTGCTGGTTTTGCCTATTATATTGACCATGAATAATTTGAATTGGTCCTGGACCACCAACCCAGGGCGCCCCTGCAAGTGTCCTGAGGCACCCCAGGGAGCCACGGCACACAGTTTGGGAACCTCTGATATACTGGTTTAATTATATAATGTGCCATCCAGCATTGTGCTTGTATCCCAGTTCCTACAGACAGATGATAAATCTTGATAAATAAAACCGTAACTCTATAAAAAGTTTTAACATGACCCTCTCCAGGAGGGACAGAATGCTCTGCTCCTGCACTTCTTTTCAGCACAGGTGATGGCAATCATAAATGAAGAACGATGCCCAGGAGCAGAGCGTCCTGTCCCTCCTAGAGAGGGTCCTGTTGGGAGGTATACATTGGTTTGCCATGCTATACATTTAACACTCATGAATTACACAGGTTTTGTGGCTGATTAAAACCAGGTAAAATACAGGCTTTAAGTCAGCCAGCCACAGAACCTGTGTAATACATGAGTGCCCTGGTTGAAGGGGATAGTATGGTATTCCTAAGTATACGCCACCTGCCTGTGATGCCTTTGTCCCTGTCCAGCCCATGGTAGCGCAGATTAGGCAAGCACTGCATGCACTACCTGCCGTTAATGCGGTCTGATCTTGTCAAAGCAGCTAATGGTCAATACCCGCTGTGCTGCCACAATGTGGGGGCCGCACTGATAACTCACGTCTGCTCTTTCTCCTTGCAAGGACTGATTCTCTATAGATTCTGGCAAGCAGGAGTCACAGAGGTTCCTCAAGGTAACCGAACAGTCCAGGTTTTAGTTATATCCATTGCTCAGCACAGATGGTTAAATCAAATAGACTGCGTTACTAAGTCACCTGTGGCCAAGCATGGATATACTTAGACTGTTAAGGTGCCTTGAAGACGGGATGGGAACCTCTGCTCAACAGTATCAATAGAACAGCTTTACTCCCAACCAGGTGCATTGTGGGTACGTGCATTTGTAGGAGCGTTCATGTCCTTGTAATAGAAACATTCATATGCACAGAAGTGCTGTAAATGAATGACGGGAGGTTCTAACGCAGTAGAACATTTTTTTATTTTTGTTCTTTTCTCAAAGGGGCACCATTCAGCGCATCTGCAATCCTGGAAAAACACAAGGCCACTTCCCATCTTACACTAGCAGAATGTTGGCACACTGCTAATTTCTTTCGTAGGACAGTGATTTGCACAGAAATGGGGTCCGTTATATAATACACAGGCCATAATCATCTTCAACAATACCCAGACATTGTTCCTGGCCTAGGTGCATCAAATGACCTAAAGAATACTGAAGCCAAAAGTTCGTAGTGGTTCATTATTCACTGAATATATCATATCCGGGCAGAATAAGTGACTGTGGTATGAATAGAACTTAACTGATTTGTCTTGGAGCTGAATTCAATGATCAGGCCCCGCCCACATATATCACATAAGTAATTCTGAAAGTGTTCCATGGAGAAATGCGCATTAATCAGCGTTGTGTGGATAACCTCATACATTGAATATGCTTGTCGTGCTACATGTCTAATACAATGTAATACAATACATGGACAAGTCATCTGTCTTCCAATGATTAGTATATAATACACAGGCTAATCAAGAACAAGCTTTGGTTACAGACTTCCTATTCTGTATTACTGTCCGCGTCAGGTTCTCATTCAGAGCTGATGCTAAATGATTAAATGTTCTCTACACATCAACAGATCTCAGTGTTTATTTTATCAGAATGTGTTTGAACTATAAAGAACGGAATGTGCGCATTTGACATACATGAATACATCGCTCATCAGTGATTTAGGTTATAGGTTAATTGACAGAATAATCAACAAAAGTATTTATGAAATTTTAAGGAACAGCTGGTTAATAATAACGATGTTCACAATCTTGGACTGGCCATAAACACTACCACACAGACCCCCCCCAATCTATTATAATAATGGCGAAACGCGTCACAGATGTTCCACAGTTTGGATATTATCTTCTATCGCTTGCAGAGAATCTGTTCCTGTGAAATTCAGACAAAAGACCCAAAATACGTAATCACAAAACTATCTATACTGTACGTTTGTTACCATGTTTTTGCATAAATACTTTACATACATACACTATATTGCTAGTCCTGTATTCTTTATTTATTTCTACTGAAGAAGCAGAGAAGGATTGGAGAAATTTAAAAAATGTATAATATATATATATATATATATATACACATATATACAGAAGTGGCGTGGACCGGCACTCCCACAACTTGAAATATGTGCCCCGGTGCCCTCTGGTACAGATGTGTTAGGTAGAAGGCAGTAAAGCAATCAGCGGCACTCAGGGTCTTGTTTCAGCAAGCAAGTATATTAAAAAAATCACGACATAGAAACCAACGTTTCGGGACAGGCACGTCACTTTGTCAAGGTGAGTAACTCACCTTGACAAAGGGACGTGCCTGTCCCGAAACATTGGTTTCTATGCCGTGATTTTTTGAATACACTTGCTTGCTGAAACAAGACCCTGAGTGCCGCTGATTGCTTTACTGCCTTCTACCTATATACATATATATATATATATATATAATATTTTTTATTTCTTTCATATTTTCCAGTACGCAGGCACTTGTTTTCATTATTAAAACACATAATATTTTTTGGCATAAAAAAATCACTGTTGGTTATAGTCTCTTATCCATATACTGTATATCATCTTGTTGCTGCCACTTGGGTAGGTGAATTGCACAATAACACATTAATTTGACACTTTTCAAGAGTTTACAGATAAGTTGTTTTTGGGACATGTATACATTAGGCACTATGATACATATGCCCCTTTTGTTCACTCAGATACTGCACCAGTAGGCTACATCGTGTTATGAAGCAGCAACGCAGAGCGCTGGGGTAACACCGACATACCACCTACGGCATACTACGTCCAAAGTCTGTGCCCATTTCAGTATCACCTAATGGCAGCTCTGAGAACTCGCTTGCAGTGTGTAAGGTCACTTTAGTGCTACACGTCTATACAGTATTGTGTATTACACGTATGTCAGCTACAAACTGACTATAACAGAACAGCTATAATTCATGTATAATAAGTTAGGACTTGTTGCAGGGAGAATCGTGCTCAGCGCTGTCACATGCAGATTCCTGTCCCGTTTTCTTAGTTTACCCTTAGATCTAGGAATAGGAAGAAAAAACAGATCTTTAGTAAAGTTCCTAATGAAACATAGAACAAGTGTCTCTATAACGGCAGACAGGCTAGGAAGCCAAGGGTTCTTCGTTGTAAAACTGACAGACCTGTTTGAGTTGGTAATTAGGGCCGCATCTGTGTCTTAATGCTAATCTGAGACGCCCGCTTGTAGGACTTTGAACCTGTGGAAATCCAATCTCGGTGCGACGCACCATGGAAATTTGCAATTGCCCTGACTGTGGAGTACAGTGTGTGGTTCTAGATGCAGCCTCTGTCAGCGATACGTTTTCCTAGTCACCCCCTTATCACTTCCTCAGAAACACCCACTAAAGTCCACAGATTTGTTCGGCGTCTCATGCACAGCGTGACTCCGATGCATGTACAGTACTTACCACATCGGGCAACTGTGTGCCGCTAGCGCCTGACGGGTGTGGTATAGAGGATCTACAGTATCTAGATCAGTGATGGGGAACCTTTGGCACTCCAGCTGTTGTTGAACTACACATCCCAGCATGCCTGGCTACAGCTTTAGCATGACCAAATAGCAAAACTGTAGCAGGGCATGCTGGGATGTGTAGTTCAACACCAGCTGGAGTGCCAAAGGTTCCCCATCACTGAGCTAGATAAATCGACACCATGTGGTCGACATGCATTAGGTCGACAGGTACAAATGGTTGACATGGTCAAAAGGTCAACATGATAATGGTTGACACGTTTTGGGTATTTTTTTTTTTAAGCCACATTTTGTATATTTAATGTTTTGACCACCATCAGTAGAAACGTGTATACGTGTATACGTCTGCCATGCTTCGCGCAAGGTGGCTCTCTCCGCTACCGCTGCACTTGCCACAGGTTTCTGTTCCTAAAACAAGCAAATGTTGGGGAACATGTGACACCCCCCCACCCCAAAACTGCTCCGCAGTTAACACACTAACCCTCCCCTGCCCCCTATCCTAGCCCTCCCTTGTGGGTGCCTAACCCTAACCCTCCCCACTTGGTGCCTAACCCTAACCCTCCCTTTCCCGCTGCCTAACCCTAACCTCTCCTTCTAAGTGCGTAAACCTAACCCTTCCTCCTCGGTACCTAACTCTAACCTTCCTGTCCCTACACCCTAACCCCCCTTCTCCTGCCTAAACCTAACCTCCCAATCCCCCCTTCCCCGGCAGCACCCGAACGCGTCCCGCTGAGGATTCCCAGCGTCGGTATTTTGACGCTGGGATTCCCCCCCTCATCTACATTCTGATGTCGGGATTGTGGCCGCAAGTTGGGATTCCGGCATTGGTATTTTGACTGCCAGGCTCCCGTCCGTGGTATTGTGACTGCTTTCCGGTCTCGATCTATTGACTGTCTAACTAGACAGTGTGGATTTATCATCTGGATACTGACATGTACTATCTGCCAGAGACACTAGTCTACCTATACTAATACCCTGCTGATGCACAGTTATATAGCCAGGGACACACTCTATAGTTATGGGTTCCTGACATGTGCCTGAGGTACCTCCTGTCACTGCTGGGTGAGCGCAGCATAAGATTCCATGCACCCTGTGTAACACGCTGGCAGCACACGGGCCTTGTGAGTGAACACTGGACAGATCATGTATGTAGAATGTTCCAGCCAGTGCTCAGAGTAGCTGGTGCATTGACACTGCGTTTGTGCTCAGGTATCCTGACCCCTATGGGAAATGGCGGTTATGCACGCTCAGTAAGCCGTGCAGAGAGCGCAGCCAGCATATAGCAAAGCCCAGGTTTAGGAAATTCTCTTGCAATATTTGCCTGACTCCACAGCGAAAGCGACTGGTGATCTGCACCCACTCCACTGCCTGGCACACTGTACCCAACCCTTATAGCATTAGGATTTCTTATAGGACTCCGTTTACCTCTTGTTCCTCTGCCTACACTTTCCCAAAGGCATCGCTAGATGAGGTTCAGCAGATGTCCCGCACATAGAGCCTTTGTTTTCACAACAAGACTTACACGATCATTTCTTAGCATATTTCAGTAATTTAAGAACACAAAGAACATCCCATTATTAATGGATGACAGCGATTTTAATTAATGGCTTTTGTACGCCGAGACCTTTTATTAATGAGGCAATAGATGAACTACAATGAGAACAAGATGTAATAAAACTCCTGGAAACGGAATCAGTGATCTATTCCCTGGGCCCAGTTTTCGTATCCCTGTATACAACGCGGAGATTCTCATTTACAAGTTACACAAATGCTGTTTGTCTCCGCGGAGAACATCTCATGTGGAAGTCATTTCTACAGAGAACATCAGCATTACATTCCAGGAGTAAATGGGCCGGGGTAATTATATAAAATCACAAAGTGTCTCCTGTCCAGAGTCTGCTCTAGATGACAATATTACATTAATCAATCTGATAAATAACAATGAGCTAAGTTATACAATATATGTGCATTCCATCCCACAAGAGGGAACGGGCTTCTCTTCCTATAGGCTGATTTTGCTACAGATTAGTCGGAATGCACAGACATCCAGCTGTCTGATGTAGGCCCAAATGTAAAAGTCTGCCATTTGCAGGTAATGGGGTGATTCGGATGTCACTAGATTTAAAGCAATTTAACCTTGTTTTGGCCAAATTGCTGCTATAAACCTAGTGCCTATCTTGCTGTTATCATACCAGGACCCGCATCACCCTGTCACCCCCATTCTTGGCCCTCATGCGCGCCCATGTGAAAGGGGACATGACCTAGTGTTTGTGAAGCCACATACCCGAGTGATGACATGATAACGCCCCCGTTTTGTCACTCTGGGGGCTTGTCCAGGGCTCCAAAAGCTGCTGGGCAGTCTCCAGCCTCTCTCCACTACTTTGGTGTCACGCCCTCAGATGGTGTCACCTGGTGCGGCCCATACATCCCTAGTGACGCCACTGCACTCGGTCCTAAGCTCAAGTGACCGGTCAGCTGTAAGTTTGGCCCTTTTAAGACTTGCTGGCCCAATGTAATTATCACTACTCTCCCTATACATGCGGAAGGTGATAACGCACCAGCCAATCACCTCCTAACTGTCAAGTTACAGGCTAGGTTTGAAAAATGACAGTTAGGAGCTGATTGGCTGGTGCGTTATCACCTTCCACTTTATCACCTCTCCAGAGGCTTAATACATCTGCCACTATGTGCTGCGAGAACAGCAAATAACAGGTATCCAGGCACATATATACATATCTCCCTTCCTGATTACTGCAAACAAACTGCTGGTTTGCTGGATTGTCTTTACATTTTAAGTATAAGTCATTGGACTTTTATCATATTCTACTGGCTCTATGCACAAACCAGTTTACCAAGCTGTGTCACAGTGAAGAGGAGGTTTCAGATTATTTCTATTTGGTTTTAGTCTTGATCCCTGCTGCTGTTATTCACTGTGGATCATTCGTTCTTTTATAAACGGTGATATACTGATTTTATATCTTTAACAGTTCCACAATCATGACAGTTCACGTTGATCTAAAGTTTTTTTATCTACAGTCTAGAGTCAACTCTATTTGTTGCACATCGGTTTCTAATGGATTAAGTTTGAGCTGGTAGTTTTCTTTGGAACACAATACGCTATACTTTTAGACATTATTTACCCCTGAAGAAGTCCACTTGGACGAAACGCGTAGGATCTATCAATTATTGTACACCACTTGTTTGCTTCAAATATCCTTCATAGAGCTCACACCGTCAAGGTGAGGAGGATATTTTATTGTACCATCTAAAAGCATTTGTGTTGTGTGCTTAATTGATTGTATTGTCAATTTTTAATATCATGTTAGATTTAGAGACAACTATGGATTAAAAATTATTTTACTAAATTGTTGCATTTTTGGCGGGTGATCATTCTTTTTGGTGAGAGGGTATTTCTGTAGGCCCTAATTGGGAAGTTCCCAAAAGGAAAAAAAATCCAAGAGAAGCTTCGACTGCGAATCCTGAATTGAACTATTTTCAATCAGCAATTTATGTTATAGTGCACTCTGTTTCTATTGTGTACATATATACATATATTCACCATTAATGCCTTGTAGCAGATGATATTCGTCGTACGTGTGCGGAGTGGTGGGAGGAATTGAAGGTCTTGCCAGTCCTTTTAGATTCGTCACTTTTCACACTGTACAATGATAGCTCTAAATACAGAAAATAAATGAAACAAAGTCAGTCTATTCTATGGGCGTAGCTATAGTGGGTGCCACTGCTATGGGGCCGGGAGGCTTAGGGCCCTGGATCCAGGTCATATAGTTGTCTTCCAATTTCTCGGAATTAGCTGTTGCTCCTAGGAGGAGGTCCCTGTCTCTCAGTATTGCCCCACACTCATCTGATGATTCTCCCACGCTCCGTTTCATCCCAACAGGCACAGCTGTGCTAATCAGTGATCCCGGCATTACCAGAGAGTAGGCCTCGGCTGGATTACAGTCCGTATTAGGACGGATGCTGTATAGAAGATCTACAGTAATTCGATAGACAGTCATTAGGTCGACCCCATATGGTCGACATGCATTAGGTTGACAGGGTCGGCATGGAAAAAGTTGTCAGGTACAAAATGTCTACAGGGTCAAAAGGTCAATATGGAAATGGTTGACACAAAAAAGGTTAACACACGTCTTTAAAGATTTTTGGGTGCCATTTTCTATGTTTCATCATATATGACCACAATTATTGCAGACGTATACCCGCGTGGGCTCGCTATGCTTCGGGCAAGGTTACTATTCCCAATTGTAGTCCACGTGGAGGGTAAATCAAGCAAAATATGTGAAAATCCCCCCAAAACTTGTGTTGACCATTGTCATGTCAACCTTTTGAAGCTGTCTACCTTTTACTTAGCGACCTAATGCATGTCGACCATATAGTGTTGACCTATTGATGGTCTATCTAGACACTCTCTATACATTGAAACCCAATTAGGACTGCCCCAGAAAGAGACAGAGTGCTCCAATCAAAATAGAATTGCCTGCATTAGGACGTGTCCCTCCTTAGGTAGGAGATAGCTGGTCCCCTCCCCTGTATTTACAATCACTGTAAAATGCAATCTTCTCAGCGCTGAGGCCCTGCAGACGTGGTGCTGTCGTGTAAGATTCAAAAGCTACCAATAGGGGGAGCATTTGAAGCTTCACCATTGCAAACAAGATAAAAAATTAAAGGCAAAAATTAACTAAGGGAATAACATTAACTAGAGCACTACAGTGGGGAATAACAGTCACTAGAGCACTACAGTGGGGAATAACAGTCACTAGAGCACTACAGTGGGGAATAACAGTCACTAGAGCACTACAGTGGGGAATAACAGTCACTAGAGCACTACAGTGGGGAATAACAGTCACTAGAGAACTACTGTGGAGTATAACAGTAACTAGAGCACTACTGTGGGGTATAACACAAACTAGGGCCTGACTATGGGGTGTAACATTATCTGGGGCACTACTGTGGGGCATAACAACTAGGGCACTACTGTGGTGCATAACATTAACTAGGGCACTACTATAGGGTATAAGAGTAACTAGGGCACTACTGTGTAGTATACCAGTAATTAGGGCACTACTGTGGGGAATAACAATAGCTAGGGCACTACTGTGTAGTATACCAGTAACTAGGGCACTACTGTGGGGAATAACAATAACTAGGGCACTACTATGGGGTATAACAGTAACTAGGACATTACAGTGGAGTATAACAGTATCTAGGGCACTACTGTGTAGTATACCAGTAACTAGGGCGCTACTGTGGGGTATAACAATAACTAGGGCACTACTATGGGGTATAACAGTAACTAGGACAATACTATGGGGTATAACAGTAACTAGGACATTACAGTGGAGTATAACAGTAACTAGGGCACTACTGTGGGACATAACATTAACTAGGGTACTACTGTGTAGTATACCAGTAACTAGGGCACTACTGTACGGTATAACAGTAACTAGGGCACTACTGTGTAGTATACCAGTAACTAGGGCACTACTGTGGTGCATAACATTAACTAGGGCACTACTGTACGGTATAACAGTATCTAGGGCACTACTGTACGGTATAACAGTATCTAGGGCACTACTGTGTAGTATACCAGTAACTAGGGCACTACTGTGGTGCATAACATTAACTAGGGCACTACTGTACGGTATAACAGTATCTAGGGCACTACTGTGTAGTATACCAGTAACTAGGGCACTACTGTGGGGTATAACAATAATAGGATTTTAAAACCTACCGGTAAATCCTTTTCTCTTAGTCCGTAGAGGATGCTGGGGTCACCAAAAGAACCATGGGGTATAGACGGGATCCGCAGGAGACATGGGCACTTTATGACTTTGAAAAAGGGGTGTGCACTGGCTCCTCCCTCTATGCCCCTCCTCCAGACTCCAGTTATAGGAACTGTGCTCAGGGAGACGGACAAATTTCGAGGAAAGGATTTATTGTTAAATTAAGGTGATATTCACACCAGCACACACCGCACAACGTGGCATTCAACAGAACCCAAGCCAACGGCATGAACCAATGTCAGTAACAGGCTGACTATAAACATAACACAACATGCGTGTAACCAGAATTAATAACTGCAGATACAGTACGCACTGGGATGGGCGGCCAGCATCCTCTACGGACTAAGAGAAAAGGATTTACCGGTAGGTATTAAAATCCTATTTTCTCATACGTCCTAGAGGATGCTGGGGTCACCAAAAGAACCATGTGGTTATACCAAAGCTCTAGAACGGGCGGGAGAGTGCGTAGGACTCTGCAGCACCGATTGACCAAACTTGAGGTCATCATTGGCCAGGGTATCAAACTTGTAAAACTTTGCAAAAGTGTTTCAACCCGACCACGTAGCCGCTCGGCAAAGCTGTAACGCCGAGACCCCTCGGGCAGCCGCCCAGGACGAGCCCACCTTTCTAGTAGAATGGGCCTTCACCGATTTCGGTAATGGCAAACCTGCCGTGGAATGAGCACGCTGAATCGTACCACAGATCCCGCGCGCAACGGTCTGCTTGGAAGCAGGACACCCAATTTTGTTGGGAGCATACAAGACAAACAGAGCCTCTGTTTTACTAATCTGAGCCGTTCTGGCGACCTAAATCTTCAAAGCTCTGACCACATCCAGAGACTTTGACTCAGCGAAAGCGTCAGTAGCCACAGGCACCACAATTGGTTGGTTCATGTGTAAAGAGGAAACCACCTTCGGTAGAAATTGCTGACGTGTCCTCAATTCAGCTCTATCTTCATGGAAGATCAAATAAGGGCTCTTGTGAGACAAGGCCGCTAACTCAGACACCCGCCTTGCAGATGCCAAGGCCAACAGGATGACCACTTTCCAAGTGAGGTACTTCAACTCCACCTCCTGTAAAGGTTCAAACCAATGTGATTGAAGGAACTGCAACACCACATTAAGATCCCATGGTGCCACTGGAGGCACAAATGGAGGTTGGATGTGCAACACGCCTTTCACGAAAGTCTGAACTTCTGGAAGGGAGGCCAATTGCTTCTGAAAGAAAACCGATAAGGCTGAAATCTGTACCTTAATTGAGCCCAATTTTAGGCCCGCATCCACACCTGCTTGTAGAAAATGGAGAAAACGTCCCAGATGAAACTCTTCCGTAGGAGCCTTCTTGGATTCACACCAAGAAACATATTTTCTCCAAATACGGTGGTAATGTTTAGACGTTACCCCTTTTCTGGCCTGAATAAGTGTGGGAATGACTTCACTGGGAATACCCTTACGGGCTAGGATTTTGCGCTCAACCGCCATGCCATCAAATGCAGCCGTGGTAAGTCCTGTTGTAACAGGTCCTCGCGCAGAGGAAGAGGCCAGGGATCTCCTATGAGTAATTCCTGAAGATCTGGATACCAAGCCCTCCTTGGTCAGTCTGGGACAATGAGAATCGCCCGAATCTTTGTTCTTCTTATGATCTTTAGAACTTTTGGAATGAGAGGAAGTGGAGGGAATACATACACCGACTGAAACACCCACGGTGTCACCAGTGCATCCACTGCTATTGCTTGAGGGACTCTCGACCTGGAACAATATCTCTGAAGCTTCTTGTTGAGACGAGATGCCATCATGTCTACTTGAGGAACTCCCCAACGACTTGTCACCTCTGCAAAGACTTCTTGGTGGAGGCCCCACTCTCCTGGATGGAGATCGTGTCTGCTGAGGAAGTCTGCTTCCCAGTTGTCCACTCCTGGAATGAAGATCGCTGACAGAGCGCTTGTATCTTTTTCCGCCCAGCGGAAAATCCTTGTGGCTTCTGCCATCGCCGCTCTGCTTTTCGTTCCACCCTGGCGGTTTATGTACGCTACTGCTGTTACATTGTCCGACTGGATCAGTATGGGTAGATCTTGAAGAAGATGTTCCGCTTGCAGAAGGCCGTTGTAAATGGCCCTTAACTCCAGAACGTTTATGTGGAGACAAGTTTCCTGACTTGACCATCTTCCTTGGAAGTTTTCTCCCAGCGTGACTGCCCCCCAGCCTCGGAGGCTTGCATCCGTGGTAACTAGGATCCAGTCCTGGATCCCGAACATGCGCCCCTCTAGGAGGAGAGAGCTTTGCAGCCACCACAGGAGTGAGACCCTGGTCTTGGAAGACAGGATTATCCTCCGGTGCATGTGTAGGTGAGATCCGGACCACTTGTCCAACAGGTCCCACTGGAACACTTTGGCATGGAACCTGCCAAACTGAATGGCCTCGTAGGCCGCAACCATCTTCCCCAGCAACCGAATGCATTGATGGATTGACACTCTTGCTGGTTTCAGAATTTGTTTGACCAGACTCTGAAGTTCCAGAGCCTTTTCCACTTGAAGAAAGACTCTCTGTAGTTCTGTGTCCAATATCATTCCCAAAAACGACAACCGCGTCGTCGGAATTAACTGTGATTTTGGCAAGTTTAGGAGCCAACCATGTTGCTGAAGAACTGTCAGGGAGAGTGCAACGTTTTTCACCATCTGGTCTGATAAAGCTAACTATTTATCGTATATAAAACCCTTTATGAGGTCTAAGAACACTGTACGCTATTTATGTATGGAGTACCGTAAGGGTACGCACGTTGCGTAACAATCGCTTAGCCGTAGTCGAGACACTCAAGCGTCACGTTCGCTCACGGCCAAGAGATCACAGGCAGACACGTTATTGGCTGCCGACTAACGTAATGATTCGCTATAGCGTAGCGGACGCTCGGGACCACGAGGAGATCACCAACGGCGCTGATCGCTAACAATGTTAAACCTTTGTATCTAAACCATAAACAGTGTATTGTGCAATAAAACCTTAGAGTAATGATAGAGTGTAAATGCAACACAGTATAACCTTATTAACTCAAAAGCTGTTTGAGCGTCACCGACGCTCTGAGAATACTAAACACTATAAGAAATACACAGATACCTGGGCTTAGGGTCCAACGCCTAATATATATATATTATGAATGATATACTTGCAAAAGAATTAACACAATACAAGTCATACACTACAATATAACATAGACTACCTAACCAGATAACTACACAGGAAATACAATACAATACAATTACGTTTTAAGGGAAAATAAGAGAGAAAGAGGAGAAGAGAGAGAGAGAGAGAGATTGGCCCACAATAACAGTAAGAACAATATGGCTGCGGAGAAAACTTACGCACAAAGGGAACGATCGCATGCGCCTCTGGACATCCAGCTCCCGATTCTCAGCAATGATAACCGTTGAAGAGTGAGAGCTGGATGTGATCGGCTTGTCTATTTATGCCCCACACACAATACAATTCAATGGTCCCTACAATCTCATTGTTCATTGGACACAGGAATTCCTCCTCGCATTATAACAAAAGGTCATAGGTTGATTCATACAGGTGGGCCGTGACTATTTCCAACAGCTCAGGTGGGAGGGAAACTGGGTTTCCCGCCGCATGGATAAGTAAGTGCAAATACAGTAAATGTTCATAAACTTCTTATGTCCATAACTATTCGCACGAGCGATTAATCTGCTTCAAACCAACACCGGAATATTGCTAATTAAATACTCTTCCGATGGGTACTAAACACCACTGTATTACTCCTGTCTGTCCCTTCGTATCAAACAAAGAGGGATTTCTCTGTTCATGAACATTCTACATTAACCAAACTTTCAGAATCTATCAAAGGGACCATGATCTACAAAATACATTATATAATGAAAATATGCAACGATTGAGTCGCACGCTACGATCACATAAACTCTACCGTAAATACGCATACCGTGCGCCTGCGGGTGCCCGCGACTGTGAGTATGCGCACGTACGGGAGAGCGTACGCATGCGCAGCACGGACCTGTGTGAGGTGCAAATATGGTAGTGTGCATAGAGATATTTTTCTGACTTTGACAGGTCCCTGGATCTCGCCTTTATCAGGAGATCATCCAAGTATGGGATAATCGTGACTCCTTGCTTGCGAAGGAGAACCATCATTTCCGCTATCACTTTGGTGAAAATCCTCGGAGCCGTGGACAGACCAAACGGTAACGTTTGAAATTGGTAATGACAGTCCTGTATTGCAAACCTCAGGTAAGCCTGATGTGGAGGATAAATGGGAACATGTAGGTAGGCATCCTTTATGTCCACCGACACCATAAAATCCCCTTCCTCCAGACTGGAGATCACTGCTCGGAGAGACTCCATCTTGAATTTGAATTTCTTTAGGAAGAAATTTAGGGATTTCAGGTTGAGGATTGGTCTGAGCGAGCCGTCCGGCTTCGGGTCCACAAACAGGCTCGAATAAAAACCTTCTCCCTGTTGTGACTGGGGAACCCTGACGATAACTTGATTTTGACACAACTTTTGTATTGCGTCGCAAACTACCTCCCTGTCTGGAAGAGAAGCTGGTAAAGCCGATTTGAAGAGAAAAAAAACGGCGAGGGGGAACGTCTTGAAACTCCAGCTTGTACCCTTGGGATACTATTTGTAAAACCCATGGGTCTAGGTCCGAACGAACCCAAAACTGACTGAAGAGTTTGAGACGTGCCCCCACCGGTGCGGACTCCCGCATAGGAGCCCAAACGTCATGCGGTGGAATTGGCAGAAGCCTGGGAGGACTTCAGCTCCTGGGAGCCTGACAAGGCTGGTGATCGTTTACCTCTTCCTCTAGTAGCAAGGAAGGAAGAACCTCGGCTCTTTCTGTATTTATTGGTCCGAAAGGACTGCATCTGATAGTGGTGAGTTTTCTTTTGATGTGGAGGAACATAAGGCAAAAAAGATGACTTACCCGCGGTAGCTGTTGATACCAAATCATCCAGGCCATCGCCAAATAAGGCCTTACCTTTATATGGTAGAGATTCCATACTTTTCTTGGATCAGCATCAGCATTCCATTGGTGAATCCACAACGCTCGTCTAGCTGAACTGCCATGGCATTGGCCTTTGATCCCAAAAGACCAATATCTCTCGCAGCTTCCTTTAGGTAAACTGCCGCATCCTTGATATAACCCAGCGTCAAGAGGATGTATCCCTATCTAGGGTATCTATGTCAGATGACAAGTTGTCTGCCCACTTTTCAATAGCACTACTCACCCACGCAGAGGCAATGACCGGTCTGAGTAGTGTACTTGTGGTCGTATAAATGGATTTTAACGTAGCTTCCTGCTTACAATCCGCAGGGTCTTTAAGGGCTGGTGACGGGAGAGCCACCTTTTTAGACAACCGCGATAGGGCCTTGTCCACAATGGGGGGTGACTCCCACTTTTCCCTATCCCCAGTGGGAAACGGATAAACTACCTGAATCCTTTTGTGAATTTGAAATTTTCTGTCAGGACTTTCCCAGACTTTATCAAATAAAGTATTCAGTTCATGAGAGGGAGGAAACGTTATTTCAGGTTTCTTTTCCTTATACATACAGACCCTTTTATCCGGAACAGCAGGGTCCTCAGTGATATGCAATACCTCTTTAATAGCCACAATCATGTACTGAATGCTCTTAGCCAATTTAGGATCTGGAATCACTATAATCGACACTGGAATCAGTGTCCGTGTCGGTATCAGTGTCTGCCAACTGTGTAAACGTACGTTTCTGTGACCCCGAGGGGACCTGAACTTGTATTCAAAGCATTCAATACATTTACCCAGTCAGGAGTCGGCGGTGCCGACATGGTCACCCAACCTCCTTTTGCGTCTCTAATACAGTCTCCTCCTGTAAAAAGCACTCAGCCTCAGACATGCCAACACACGTGTAATACACACCCACAGACACACTGGGCTTATAGGGGACAGACCCACAGAGACACACCCCAGCGCCAAATCAATGGGTCAGAAGCGTTAACTAAAATGTCCCAGACCTGTAGCGCTTTTTATATTATATAATCTTGCACCAAATAACCTGCCCCCCCCCCCCCCCCCCTCCCCGTTTTGCACCCTGATACTTGTTCAGCAGTGTGAGGAATGAGGAAGGACCAGCGCCTCTGCAGCCAGCGGAGAAGAAATGGCGCCGAGTGAGCTGTGGGGACAAAGCTCCGCCCCCTTAATGGCGCGCTTCCATCCCGCTCTTTATAATACGGATTATACCAGCAGGGGTTAGGACAGTGTTTTTACACTAATGTCCCCTTGCCAGACTTTTGCTGAGGTAACTTAAGCTGCCCAGGGCGCCATCCCCCGTGCCCTGCACCCAGTCGTGCTGTGTGTGTGAGCGGGAGCTTGGCGCGCAACGTCCGCCCGCTGTGCGGTACCTCAGGGAAATGCCGTCACTGAAGTCTTCTTTCTTCTACTACTAACCTGTCTTCTGACTTCTGGCTCTGTAAGGGGGGTGACGGCCGGCTGTGGGAGCGAGCATCTGAGTGTACCCAGCGATCAAACCCTCAGGAGCTAATGGTGTCCTGTAGCCAGAAGCAGAGCCCTGGAACTCACTAGAAGTGGGTCATACTTCTCTCCCCTCAGTCCCACGAAGCAGGGAGGTTGTTGCCAGCAGCCTCCCTGAACAAAAAAAACCTAACAAAAAAGTATTTTCAGAGAAACTCAGTAGATCTCCCCTGTAGTGCGTCCAGTCTCACTGGGCACAATTCTAAAACTGGAGTCTGGAGGAGGGGCATAGAGGGAGGAGCCAGTGCACACCCTTTTTTCAAAGTCTTAAAGTGCCCATGTCTCCTGCGGATCCTGTCTATACCCCATGGTTCTTTTGGTGACCCCAGCATCCTCTAGGACGTATGAGAAAACTAGGGCACTACTATGGGGTATAACAGTAACTAAGACATTACAGTGGAGTAAAACACACGAGCCGGCATTTGCCGGCCGGGAAAAAGCCGGATGGCTTTTTCCCGTGCTGGCATTGTAATGAACAGTGAGAGGCTACAGGGCCTTTCACACTGCACGGCCCCGGCCCGGCTGCCGGGTTGCAGCCGAAACTATCCACTGGAAGATCCGGCTGCCGGGCCGGCGTCGGGCCGTCTTTGCAGCCAGTAAACCGTTGTGTGTGAAGGGGAGCTTTCACACACAACGGTTTTATCTCAAGCCGTGTCTAATGCTGCGCATGCGCATAGCATCACACACGGCTCAAAGCCGCCCTGTGTGCGAGACTCGGCCGGCTTCTCCCGGATGGCAAAAAGCCGGACAAAGCTTGTCCGGCTTTTTGCCATCCGGGAGAAACCGGTCAGTGTGTTACAGCCCTAACAGTAACTAGGGCACTATTGTGGGACATAACAGTAACTAGGACAATACTATGGGGTATAACAGTAACTAGGACATTGCAGTGAAGTATAACAGTAACTAGGACACTACTATGGGGTATAACAGTAACTAGGACATTGCAGTGAAGTATAACAGTAACTAGGACAATACTATGGGGTATAACAGTAACTAGGACATTGCAGTGAAGTATAACAGTAACTAGGGCACTACTATGGGGTATAACAGTAACTAGGACATTGCAGTGAAGTATAACAGTAACTAGGACACTACTATGGGGTATAACAGTAACTAGGACATTGCAGTGAAGTATAACAGTAACTAGGGCACTACTATGGGGTATAACAGTAACTAGGACATTGCAGTGAAGTATAACAGTAACTAGGACACTACTATGGGGTATAACAGTAACTAGGACATTGCAGTGAAGTATAACAGTAACTAGGACACTACTATGGGGTATAACAGTAACTAGGACATTGCAGTGAAGTATAACAGTAACTAGGACACTACTATGGGGTATAACAGTAACTAGGACATTGCAGTGAAGTATAACAGTAACTAGGACACTACTATGGGGTATAACAGTAACTAGGACATTGCAGTGAAGTATAACAGTAACTAGGACACTACTATGGGGTATAACAGTAACTAGGACATTGCAGTGAAGTATAACAGTAACTAGGACACTACTATGGGGTATAACAGTAACTAGGACATTGCAGTGAAGTATAACAGTAACTAGGACACTACTATGGGGTATAACAGTAACTAGGACATTGCAGTGAAGTATAACAGTAACTAGGGCACTACTATGGGGTATAACAGTAACTAGGACATTGCAGTGAAGTATAACAGTAATTAGGGCACTACTATGGGGTATAACAGTAACTAGGACATTGCAGTGAAGTATAACAGTAACTAGGGCACTACTATGGGGTATAACAGTGACTAGGACATTGCAGTGAAGTATAACAGTAACTAGGTCACTACTATGGGGTATAACAGTGACTAGGACATTGCAGTGAAGTATAACAGTAACTAGGACACTACTATGGGGTATAACAGTAACTAGGACATTACAGTGAAGTATAACAGTAACTAGGACACTACTATGGGGTATAACAGTAACTAGGACATTGCAGTGAAGTATAACAGTAACTAGGACACTACTATGGGGTATAACAGTAACTAGGACATTGCAGTGAAGTATAACAGTAACTAGGACACTACTATGGGGTATAACAGTAACTAGGACATTACAGTGAAGTATAACAGTAACTAGGACACTACTATGGGGTATAACAGTAACTAGGACATTGCAGTGAAGTATAACAGTAACTAGGACACTACTATGGGGTATAACAGTAACTAGGACACTACTATGGGGTATAACAGTAACTAGGACATTGCAGTGAAGTATAACAGTAACTAGGGCAATACTATGGGGTATAACAGTAACTAGGACATTGCAGTGAAGTATAACAGTAATTAGGGCACTACTATGGGGTATAACAGTAACTAGGACATTGCAGTGAAGTATAACAGTAACTAGGACACTACTATGGGGTATAACAGTAACTAGGACATTGCAGTGAAGTATAACAGTAACTAGGACACTACTATGGGGTATAACAGTAACTAGGACATTACAGTGAAGTATAACAGTAACTAGGACACTACTATGGGGTATAACAGTAACTAGGACATTGCAGTGAAGTATAACAGTAACTAGGACACTACTATGGGGTATAACAGTAACTAGGACATTGCAGTGAAGTATAACAGTAACTAGGACACTACTATGGGGTATAACAGTAACTAGGACATTGCAGTGAAGTATAACAGTAACTAGGGCACTACTATGGGGTATAACAGTAACTAGGACATTGCAGTGAAGTATAACAGTAATTAGGGCACTACTATGGGGTATAACAGTAACTAGGACACTACTATGGGGTATAACAGTAACTAGGACATTGCAGTGAAGTATAACAGTAACTAGGGCACTACTGTGTCTGACCCCTGCAGACAGTGTATTTCTTTAGGAACCTCATACTTTTTACTTCATTTTTTTTTCCAGTATTCAAATGTTACAATATAAAGTGATTGTAGTTTATTTAAAAAAATAATACACAATATACATCAGTGGTGAAGCAGTGCTAGTAGCAGTGCAGATGGGGTCCAGGGTAGAGGTATTGGGGACAGCTTTTGAAGGTCGTACGGCTCACATTGTGTGAACAGGCCCTCACTGAACTTTGATTACGTGAGAACCAAACTATAGTCCACCTCTTAGGTCACAATGTCCTCTGCGCAAACATTATGTATGATTCTGCGTAGCCGTATTTGTGAGCTCTGATTTTCTGAGCATGAGCGCTGCAGATTCACAGACACGGGCGTATAGCCTACACTGCCTCAGCCTCATAGATCATACTGATCACTAGGTGGTCCATGAAGTTATGGCGCATCCACTGTTCTACACAGAGTCTGTGCATGTACTAATCCACATGAAGCGTATGCTGCCCACATTATGTGTAAGTGCAGTACAGGCTGAAGGTACCACCAACACTTATACATACCTGAGGCCGGCCTGTCTACTCAGAGACTGCCAGGCAAGCATTACCGGAGGAGTAACTCCCGAATCATAGGGGTGATGTCCCTCAAAACCTTGTAGCGCTACTACTTGTGGGGATATAGGGATTCTTATATATAATTGCCCAGTACTGATTACATGTTACTGTTGGGTCCATAATCATAGATGATTTATTGTTTCTAACGTGATTCTTACTTTATAATTGTTTTGCATTTGAAACTCAGTAAGTTGAAATATTGAGTGTACATGGACTTTGCCTTTATTTTGGATCATTGTTGAGACTAGCATTCTGGTGTTTTATTCTTAGATATCCTTAATCTTTCCGCAAGGCAGTCTCATTGGTGCCCCCCAGGTGCCGGTGCCCAAGGCAGCTGCCTAATGGTAGCACCAGCCCTGTATATAAACCATAAAACCCTGTACCTGACACAATACCTGATGTCACGCTGGACTCCGTACTCTTCTCCAAGTCTTGCTGCATTTTAATCAGCATCCTCTCCTGCTCCAGAGCTTCCAAGTATTTAGAATAACTCCAACATACCTACAAGGACGGTTACACACAAGAGACAGACTATAGCGGATTACTGCACAGCGCTGCGGAATATAGGGCCCGATTCAGACCTGATCACTGTTGTGAGAAATCGGACGATTATCAAATGACTGCGCATGTGTATGCACCGCAATGTGCAGGCGCGTCGTTAAACAGCGACAGGATGGTGCAGAAATTTCGATCGCACAGGCGTTCGCAAGGTGATTGACAGGGGGGGTCATTCCGAGTTGTTCGCTCGCTAGCAGTTTTTAGCAGCCGTGCAAACGCTAAGCCGCAGCCCCCGGGAGTGTATCTTAGCTTAGCAGAAGTACGAACGAATGGATCGCAGAACGGCTACAAAAAAAAATTGTGCAGTTTCAGAGTAGCTTCAGACCTACTCAGCGCTTCAGACTGTTCAGTTCCTGTTTTGATGTCACAAACACGCCTTGTGATCGCCCAGCCACGCCTGCGCTTTTCCTGGCAAGCCTGTGTTTTTTCGAGCACTCCCTGAAAACGGTCAGTTGACACCCAGAAACGCCCACTTCATGTCAATCACTCTGCGGCTGCCAGTGCGACTGAAAAGCTTTGCTAGACCTTGTGTGAAAATACATTGCCCTTTGTGAAAGTACATTGCGCGTGCGCATAGCGCCACATACGCATAAGTGTCGGTTTTTCATTTAATCGCACCGCAGTGAACATTTTCAGCTAGCGATCAACTCGGAATGACCCCCAGGAAGCGGACATTTGTGGGTGGTAACTGGCTGTTTTCTGGGAGTGTCAGGAAAAACGCAGACGTACCCAAGCGTTTCCAGGGAGGGTGTGTGACGTCAGCCTCGGATCCGATCAGCCTGATTTCTTTGCACTGGAGGAGTAAGTATTGAGCTACGCACAGACTGCACACACTGCACAGAATGGGAAAAACAGATGGTGAGTGTGGAGTGAACGCTTTTGCATCTATCTGATGGGAATTTTCGCACAGCGTACATATGCAATCGCACACTTGCATTGGGCGAATTTTCACTCCCCCTGGGCGGCCACTATCTGATCGCAGGACAGTGTAATTTGCAGCACAGTGATCAGGTCTGAATTAGGCCCATAGTGAGACATGTCCCTGGATGTTTTTGTCACTGCTTAAAACAGCAAAAGGACAAAGCTGGAAAACACGTAATGTTTTTAGGTGTCTCACTCTTATTTTTATGCAATTACAGCTGTTTTTGGGAGCAAAGAATTGTGGGTCAATATAAGTGCAAAATGCATCATGTCCAGATTGGATGAGCTGGGTGGGTCAGTGGCAGAGTGCAAACTTGTCGTCCAGCTACTTATTCCCCCACATCCTATAAGAAGCAGCACTAGATTAATATTGAAATCTAGGCATGGTAATATTAGCCAATACCAGAAAAGTAGACATAGAATA
Organism: Pseudophryne corroboree; assembly: GCF_028390025.1. Lineage (NCBI taxonomy): Eukaryota > Metazoa > Chordata > Amphibia > Anura > Myobatrachidae > Pseudophryne > Pseudophryne corroboree. The sequence goes on from NC_086448.1 coordinate 759,796,441, forward strand.
ATTTAATAAAAGGCTGCTCCAAATACGGGCATTAGGGACGTGTACTTATTACTGTGCTTGGCGGACAATTAGGCCCATTTCCACCAATAATAATTATTATTTGTGCATTTGTACTTTTGGAAATTATATTTACTCCTTCCGATGATAATCAGGAGAATGGAGCGATATGCTATACCCGATTATCATCTGAAAAGCTGGAGGAGTGTGAGGACCAATCACAATTAAGGGACTGTGGCTTGTGATTGGTCCTCCCACTCAAACCTTCCTCTAAGATTCACTGATATTACAGAACCGGTGGAGTGGGGCCGGTAGCTGGGAGGATGTTAGTAAAATGTAACGTGCAGGTGGCAGTGCAACTGTAAGATATATAGTATATCCATTTGTGTCACATGATTCTTACAGTGACCGCTGAATACACAACATTCAGCAAAGGGAAAACACACCTAGATGTAGGATTATCCCACCAATCATACCTTTCTGCAAGACTGACTTATAAACTACTGTAGCTGCTCCATGACATAACATGATCACATGTACGAACATCTAGACCGGCTGGAAATTGAGTGGGATCAACAGCTGTAATAACTGAGCGTAATAAAAACATTACATAGAATTCCGTCACATAATATCAATCAGTTAATTGTGGTATATTAAGCATTGCTTCCTGTTTTGCCACATTAATAGCTCAAGTGTTTGTTTGACTTATTTGCTCCCCTGGTACCCAGAGCAAAATTAAACGTCTTTAAAAATATTAGAGATGAGCGGTTCGAATTTGACTCAGCTCTTTTCACAATTCTGCAGTTCGGATCTTAGAATAAGGCAAAACGTCATCTTTCATGGACGTCTTGGATCTCCTGTGGCGGAAAGATGGGGTTCTGCCTTGTTTTCAGATCTGAACGCCCGGCCCCGTCTCTCTGGTTGAAAGGTTTGATATGTGCAAAATGCAGGAAGGAGAATGATGAAAGGAGGGGCATGGTGCTGGATCTGGGTCTAGCTACAGCACTGTTTCAACACAATGTAACATAACAAGGTGTCATATACACTTGAAGACCAGTAGACTGGCAGGGCATGCTGGGCTGTATAGTTCCACAGCAGCTGGAGATGACACATTAAGTGGTGGTGTGCAGTGATTGTACAGTTTATTAGCTGTCCAATGGTTTTGGTGGAATTTGTGCTGCATACAGTATATTTGAGTGATAAAGGCTTCCTAGCAAGTGAGGTCACCTACTAAACACAGCAGGAATCATTTCTATCATTAATGGATATAATCTGATAACAGCTGTAATTACGCACATTTCTGCTGCGGCCGTACTCCTCACTATAATCGCCATAGATGTCCGAGAAAGAGCCCTTCCTTTTTGAGTCCTGATGCTGTAAATGTAAAGAATGACTATGTTCAGATGGAGAATTATAGATATAGACAGGAAGGCAGGCAGACAGGGAAGGCAGACAGACAGGCAGATACAAGGGGGAATCCAATTAGCTGCGCTGTAAGTCGCCTAGGGAATAGCTCTGGGTTTCACGCCCAGAGGTATTCAATAAAACAGCCTTTTCCCCGCATAATAAACATGTGGTTGATATGCACTAACCCATAATGTACATTCTACGTAAAATAAGGAATGGGGTTTCCTGCATGTTACATCCCTTCATGGATCCTGCAGACTTTTACTTGCACCTCTGTAGTTTAACGTACAGGGAAATCCCCGCTAATTGAATTGGTGGCTGTGGAGCTTCATACAGTAGCTATCCAATGGTTCTGGAAGCAATTTCTGGGAGTATTTATTAACGTCATTCAATAAGGCTTCTTACTACACCTGCTAAATACAGTTTGCAGATTGGAACAGCCTGTGAATCCCTGTTATACAAGATTACCATCAGTAGCGGCTTTACTCTTACGGCATTAGTAACTACACACATTTTTGTTGCGTCCGTATGTTTCGTGGCCAGAGAACAGCTCCTCGCTGTTACCGTTACGGAGATCAGAGACAGGCCCCTTCCTTTTTGAGTCCTGCTGCTGTAAGTGCAGAGAATAAATGCAGTCACAAGATGAAGGTTCAATAAATATAGGTGTGGTACAAAGGGTGGACATTCAGAATGTCGACACCAGAATGTCGACATAGTCTAATGTCTAATCCTAAACCTAGCACTGACATAGACTGTCAACACTGTGCCTGATGATATTCACAACGTCAACATGACAATGACATAACGAACATGTCCATGTCAGCAATTTTGAATGTCAAAATTCAGACCATGTCGGCATTCTGGTGTCCTCATTATGAATGTCGACGTAATAACTGAATACCAGTAAATACATGTAGTCCTTTGTGACAGCACAGTAAAAGTCAAGTAAATACAGCAACATAATTACACTACACCAATCAGCCTATTATTAGCGCCCAATTAAAAACTTGCTTTTCTATCACATCTGGCGCCCAACACTATCTTATACCACACTGGTCACAGACAATGTGTACAGGGTACAGAGGGGTGGAAAAACATCCATTATATTTAGTACTTTCAAACACTTTGCACCTGTCTTTCTCGCACCTATGTCTGGTTATAATCTAACAACTACCAAACATCTTTAGTTATCCAACAGTCTGGGAAATTCTATTTGAAATGTTCAGGCGATAAAGCTTCTTACAGTGCAGAACCTCACCCTGCATAACAGAACAGCCTGTGTAGGGTGGTAAATCCCGGGCCATTTTTTCAAACCCGGGAATCGGGATTGAAAAATGATCAATCCCGGGATTCCCATGATACGCTGCTTTCAATGTGTCCCACCCACCTGCCCTGACCAGCCCAGGTAGCTCACCCTAATCTGGACGGAAGGGAGGGTGGGCCACTTGCTGTGAGGTCCGGCAGGGGGGCGGGAAGTGCAGGGCGGCAGTGAGGTCCAGCGGCGCAGTGTGACCTCTGACTTCATGCCATGCTGCGCAGTGCGCACAGCCGGGGCGAGGGGGAGCCGGGCAGCATCTGAGCCTCCTGAGGACGCTCAATGCTGCCTGGTATAGTAAAAACGAAGGTGGTGACCAATCCCGAAATTCCCTGGTATTGGAAGATCCAATCCCGGGATTGAATACTGGCCAATTTTAGGCCGGAATCCCGGGATCCCGATCCCAGGATTGGCCATCCTAAGCCTGTGAGTCTACTATAGCATACTGTAGTTCCACCAGTAGTGGCTTTAGGGGCCTATTCATTATCACTAAAGGGCCTGTTACACTTGCAGAAACACTAGTACTAATTAAGAAACGCATTCATTATTAGGGGCCCAATGGGGTCACCTAGTCTTCAGCAAACTTAGAAAACTGAACGCTCTCTGAGTTTGCTTGCGGGAGCACCGCTCCTTCCTATGGAAAGGAAATCCAGGGTTGCGAAGAAGGATCAAAGTGGATCGCTCCGCCGCCTCTGCAGTGAGTAGTAGTGATACTTACCGCTGCCCATCCACACTGAGGGGCACCGGTAGGTATCACTGCCGCTTCTGTAGCAGTGTCACTAATGACTGGGAGAGCAGCTGTCTCCCCACTGGATCACTGCTGATTTGCTCCTGTAATAAAGTATCCACCGCCACAACCGGAGGTGCATCCAACACTTGATGATGAAAGACCCCTCAGTCTTGGAATAATAAGGATTACGCACATTTTTACGGCCTGGAAATAACTTCTCACTGTAAGCGCTGTCATTATCTCTGTAGATGTCTGAGAAAGTCCCCTTCCTCTTTGAGTCTTCTTGCAGCTGCTGCAATGTAGAGAATAGTAGCGGTCAGAGGAGGAATGATGAAAACCCAAGAAAACGATGTCGCTATACCAAGTCCCATATCATCAAATCTAGTGTATAATTTGAAGGCTAATAGGCCTATGCTAAGCAGATTTCTGCATCATCATAGTACCCACTGAAAATAGAGGGAGCCTTCCGATTATCACTTTATGTAGAGAAAAGTGGTAGGACACCCCGGTGCAGGTATGAAACAGGTGGGTGTGGATCATAGGGTCAACAGTAACTAGGTCGACAGTCATTAGGTCGACCACTATTGGTCGACAGTGACTAGGTTCACACCTGAAATAGGTTGACGCAGTCATTAGGTCGACATGAACAAGGATGACATGGAAAAAGGTCAACATGAGGTTTTTGTTTTTTTTAAATGGTGTAGTTTTCTTCGTAAAGTGACCAGGAACCCCAATTAGTGCACCGTATTCCCTCGCACCGCTGCGCTCGGCACAGGTTACTATTCCCAATCGTAGTCCATATGGATCGTAAATATGAAAAAGTTCAAAAAATGAAACATTTAAAAAACAAACAAACTCATGTCGACCTATAAGATGGTAAAAATGCCTATAGACCATGTCGACCTAATGCATGTCGATCAATAGTGGTCGACATAATAAGTGTCGACCGGATCCCAAAACAGGTAGAGGGGCACTGATTATGGCGGTCATTCCGACCCGATCGCTCGCTGCAGTTTGTCGCAGCGCAGCGATCGGTTCGGAACTGCGCATGCGCCGACGCCGCAGTGTACCGGCGCATGGCAGTCGTCTTTGCCTAGCGATCGCCTCTGAGACAGAGGCGGTCGCTGGGCGGGAGGGGGCTGGATGACGGCCGGACCGTTGGTGGGGGGCGGCCGCGTGACATCTCACGCAGCCGCTGCGGCCAGCGGCAGCGACTAACAACTCCCGGCCAGCCGCAGGAGCTGCGCTGGCTGGGAGTTACTCCAGAAATACAAAAGCATTGCCGCTGTGCAATGCTTTTGTATTTGTGCGGGAGGGGGGGGGGGGGGCGTTTCTGACATGCGGGGTGGACTAGCCCTGTGCTGGGCGTCCCCCCGCATGTCAGGGAAGATGATCGTAGCTGTGCTAAATTTAGCACAGCTACGATCAACTCGGAATGACCCCCTAGATCATTTACTAACGAAATGGTTTGTTGGAAGGAGCTAACCAAGTTTGAAAAGGGATCATGGTAGGCTGCTCGATCGGAGGTATGAGTGTGAGAGCATTGCGGGTGTTATGATGGTTCCTAAATCCACTGTGTCTTATATCATTAATGCGGGGAAGAATGGTCATTGCAGGAATGCACCTCGCCCTGGAAGATCCCCGAAACTGTAACCCAGGCACTGTGCTAACCAGGGAGCTGCGAAAGATCAGGGGTCGTCCCATGCATACCACTGCACACGAGTTCCAAATGGCCACTATTGTGCCGGTGTTCACAAGAACACTTTATAGGGAGGCCCATGCACTTGGGTATTACGTAAATCTGTAATTACAAATAATGCAGCCCGGCACTTACGATGGTGTAAAGAGCTGGACAGTGGAACAATGGCGGTGAGCGTTATGGAGTGACGGATCACGGTTTACAATTTTCAGATCAGATGGACGTGTTTGGGTTTGGTGATTGCCAGGAAAACGTCTGCTGCCAGAGTGTACAGTACCTACAGTAAAGCATGGAGGTGGCGGCGTTATGCTGCGGGGCTGTTTCAGCTGGTTTGGCATGTTGTAATGCATGGTCACACTGACTCTGAGAAGTATAGACATGTTCTTAATAACTCTTTGCTCCCTACATTGTGGCAGTTCTACAGAAACAACAAATGTTTTTATCAGGACGACAATGCCACCTGTCATGTTTCCAGGGCGACACTGGATCGGTAAACAGAAAATTTGGTAACCCGGATGGACTGGCAAGCTCAGAGCCCAGATCTCAAACCCCATTGAGAACCTCTGGGATGAATCAGAGAGGTGGATGTGTTCTAGGCCGACTCAACCTTCTTCAGTGTCACAGTTGGTCACTGTACTTACGGTAGAATGGCAAAACATACCGCATGCTGTTATCCAGGAACTTGTGGACAGTTTGCCAAGAAGGACGTCTGCAGTGATCCCTGCACATGGTGGACCTACAAAGTACTGACGTCAATAACATCTCAGTGATCTATTTGCTGTCAGTGTCCAATCACTTTTGTCTACATAGCGTGCAATCATGGTGTGAATGCAATTTATTAACAATGTGAACAATCAAGAAAGAAAAGATACATGAATAAGATGGGGGGGGGGTGGATCATGGAAAGAACAGAGAGGAAAACAAAAAGGGTGGCGGGGAAGCTGGGAGAAATGGGGGTTCAGACTAACCTAGAACTATGACGATGGTGAGATTTGGCTAAGGGACTGTGCCAAATATCTTTAGACGTCAGTGCACTTATCCTTGTGTGTAACATGCCTATTTCCCTGTACAGTGTAAGCAGGGGCATATCAAGAGAGGAGGGGTCCTGTGAGTAGTCTCCGTCCAGACCCTCTCCCCTCCTCTGAGCGCTAGTAGTAGACTCTAGCACTGTGCCACAGTGCATGTGCAGGTCTCCGGGGAAATGGCACAGTGCCCATGTACCCAGTGATTTTGCAGAGCAGCAGCTGCCGGCGCAGGGCTCCGGAAGGGTAAGTAAAGAAAACATGGGTGCCCAGGGGCCTATATGCACTGCATGTGCCCATGTGCACCCATTATAGATACACCATTGAGTGTACGCTTGCGAGCAGGGCCCTCTGACCTCTGTCTGGTATTACCCAGTCTTGTTTTATTACTGTTTAGTTCACAATTGTAAAGTGCAATAGAATATGCTGACATTATATAAGCAAATTTTAATTAAAATTTTTTTTAATAATAAATGTTAATAGTTATAGATAGATCTTCAGAGAGTCTTATATAATGTGTGTATCCGGTGGAAGTAGTTGAATTGAAATAATCCCAGGAGATCATCAGAAACCTGTGTAATTCAATTACTAGTCTCCATGAAATCCCAGACGCTATTAAAACTTGGAATATGGAAATACAGTCAGGAGCAGATGGATTTTAGTTAAATAAAAAGTTTCTACTAATACAATGTACCTTTCAGTCTTATTTAGGGACAGTTTTGGATCTTGGCCCTCATTCCGAGTTGTTCGCTCGCTAGCAGATTTTAGCAGCATTGCACACGCTAGGCCGCCGCCCTCTGGGAGTGTATCTTAGCTTAGCAGAATAGCGAACTAAAGATTAGCAGAACTGCAACTAAATAATTCCCTGCAGTTTCTGAGTAGCTCCAGACCTACTCCTAGATTGCGATCAGCTCAGTCCGTTTAGTTCCTGGTTTGACGTCACAAACACGCCCTGCGTTTGGCCAGCCACTCCTGCGTTTTACCTGGAACGCCTGCGTTTTTTAGCACACTCCCTGAAAACGGCCAGTTTCCGCCCAGAAACACCCACTTCCTGTCAATCACACTACGATCACTCGAGCGATGAAAAAACGTTGCTCGAGCTTGTGTAACTCTACAAAGTTTTGTGTGAAAGTACTTAGCGCATGCGCATTTTTGCAGTTTTTTTCCTTAATCGCTGCACTGCGAAAATCGGCAGCAAGCGATCAACTCGGAATGACCCCCCCTTGTACTTTCCAAGTGACTCAAAAGTACCATAAGACAAATACTCCAGTAGCCACTGAAGGTACAAGGTAGAGTTTGTTGCTATAGAACATTCTACGTAATAAGGCAGCATCATATCCTGGCTGTATACACAGGGCCGAAACTAGGATTCCCCCCCCTAGTTACAGCCATGGTATACACTATGGGCCTCATTCTGCACCGCATGCAACTCCCAATGTGTCCGCATCCAGCGATATTCTGCATACTGCGCATGTGTTGTGGGGTGTATGCCCATCTTGCCGACGTACGTACAGTCCTGTGGTTCTGTCGGAGTATGCCAGAGGAACCAAAAATTCTGGGTCGCACGCCTGCATTCTGCACATCAAATTCAGACTTCTCTGGCAGGGAAGTAATGAACAGTAATGCTGTTGACAGTAAAAATGACAGCATAATTTTGACGGGGGAATGCCGACCCGGTTGTAAAGTATTTAAAGCATTTTAACAGTGTTGGCATTATAACTTTAAACATGATGCTTTACTATCATCTTTAAAGTTATAATGCTGACACAGTTAAAATGCTTTACACAACATTAACTGTATCGGCATTCTGCTGTCGACATAATACTGTCAACATTTTCACTGTCAGCATTTGCAGGAGCCACCAAAGCAGGTGCTGCAATGGACCCTTCCCCTGCTTGGCCAGGCTAAGTAGTCTGTGTCCCAGAGGTGATGGTGGTGGGGGGTGCTCCCTGACCCAGCCAGGGGGAGGGGCCATTGCGGCACCCACTTGCCGGCTCCTGCGCACACTGATGTCAACAACATAACTGCTGACAAAACGTATGTATTCCTCCTGCACCTAGCATGGGGTAGGGGTAAGTGCCAATGATAAAGATGGCGTCTGCTCTCGTGTATCGGAGAGTGGGGCGGCGCGATCGCACAGATTAGTGTGCATTAGGGCGTGTGTCACATTCCTTTCACAGAGGCGAAGTACCCAGGATCAGGCACCATATCCCTGAATATTACTGAAGATACATTACGCCGCTCTGTAGAAGAGACGCTAAGGTTGCCTGACCGTGGCGAGTCTCTCTTGTTCCTTCATCTTCTTTTTCATCTGTTCCGCCCTCTTTGCCTTCTTCCTCTCCAGCAACGGCAAAATCTTCTCATCCGTCAGCTGGCTGCGGAAGTCACAGAACTCGGGCCAGAACTTGAACATAATGCTGAAGATGGTCATCTAGGTATAAGCACACACGCAGCGTTATTGGAGTCTGCTTCTACTTTCAGACCTGTATGAGAATATGTGGCCTCAGACAATTTCTCATGTTGTCCAGTCTAAGGGGTAGATTTATTAAATCTTCTAAAACAGTCAAATGGTGGAGTTGTCCATAGTAAGCAATCACATTCTGGCTAACATTTTCTAGAATGCAATAGAGGAATGAGAGCTAGAATATGATTGGTTGATATGGGCAAATCCTCAACTTTCCAATTTTAAAAACTTCAGTGAATCTAAATCTTAGGCGTAAACTCATGATTGGTCGCAGGCAGATTGGCTAGCCAGACGGCTTTGCCCTAAAGTCACGTGGTCACTACTGGGGATAGCAGAGATTTGTTGTGTTTTACAGTACCGGCCACAGTACTTTTCTGTTGTCGCAGTCACAGGAGTAAAGGAATTAAAAATTAATTTTATTACTTTAATAAACTAATTTGTCAATGGTCAATATTTTGACCTTTTTTATTTTCTTAACATCTTTTCATGCATTCCCATATCCCCTCAAAATGCAGAGGGACAGTGGTAAGTATCACTCTGGGCCAGTATTGCCAAAGGCAACTAAGTATCGCTCATACGCCCCCAGTGATGTTTTATTGAGAAACTGCAGAGATAAGTGATCGGCGATAAAGAAAAAAATATCAATCTGTATATTAACAAATGGCCCCAATTATTCCCTGTGTACTAACAGTAATGTCCAGGGGCACCTGATGAACACAACACAATATTAGAGACAGCAGAAGAGGATGTGTAAAGTGTACACCTTCTACCTTATACATGTATCATGGTGGAATTGCATATAGCATCCTGAGGACTGCTATATAACATTATACTTTATACTGTACTTTCTGCTTTACCCCTTACACATGGGTCTTTCAATGCAAGCATTACACATGAGAAAACAGCAGCAGTTTGGGCAGGTTACAGCTACGCTGGGACAAAAATACAAAGTAAATCTGGCTCTGTCAGTTAGTCCCATGAGTGGGGGAGGCACTGTCCTGGCCTCTGCAGAATTCTTCTTTTCCATGATCAAGGTACATGAAATACAAACAGTACTTGCAATATTAGGAATGGAAGAAAATGGAAATGGAATGAAATGGAATTTTGAGGAAAAAGTACTTCACAGAAAGGGTCGTGGATAAGTGGAATAGCCTCCCATCAGAGGTGGTAGAGTCTAAGACAGTAGAGCAATTTAAACATGCATGGGATAGACATAAGGATATCCTTACAAATAAATAAAGATCAATAAGTTTTGAGAAAAAAATATGGTTAAAAAAAGGGGCAGACTAGATGGGCCAAGCGGTTCTTATCTGCCGTCAAATTATATGTTTCTATGTTTCTAAGGGTCAGCGGTGTACCAAACATCTCAATAGTTCATGTTATTAACAGCCCTACAGTATATATATCAAGAGATTTTTTTCCCCTGTAAACTGTTATTAGGGTTATAGAAAAGTTAAAGCAAGTACAATACAGATTATGAAAACATAGGTGAATAAAACAAAAAAAAAGGTAATTGCATATGAAGAGATATTCTGAACACAGGAATCATATGTAAACCCGATGTATATACTCAGATATCCCATACACAGCAGATATAAAACAGATCAGTATTATATTAGCTTCTTATCAAGTGATAATGGGAATTCATATCACAATTGGGATTATCTATGCCGAGTGCCTCATCAACTATTCACCTGGTCTTGGGGGCACTGCCATGGTTGGATCACCCGCTCAACACTGTCTGCCACCTTTTCTATACTAACCTGGGGCCCAAACTGAGTGAGAGACTGAGATCCAGGGCAGTGGAGGAGGAAACAGGACTGGTTGGTGGTGGCTCAGGTCAGGGCCGGCTCCAGGCCTACTAGCACCCTGAGCGAAAACATGTAAAAACATTGACCCCCCCCCCCCCCCCCCGGAAAAGTGGGTGTGGCCTCTTGGAAAGTGGGCGTGGCCTCATAACTTTATATTATTAGACTATAAATAAATATGTTTTCACACCCACTCTACGCACACAATTAGCAGCCTTACACATAACAGCCACAGTAGTGTTCCTTACACACAATGTCTCCAGTATAGTGTCAGATACACATAATGTCTCCAGTATAGTGTCAGATACACATAATGTCTCCAGTATAGTGCCAGATACACAATGTGCAGTGCCAGATAGACATGATATGCCCCCACAGTGCCAGATAAATGTCCCCACAGTGCCACATAAATGCCCCAATAGTGCCAGATAAATGTAGCCACAGTGCCAGATAAATGCCCACAGTGCCAGATAAATGACCCCACAGTGCCAGATAAATGCCCCCACAGTGCCAGATAAATGCCCCCACTGTGCCAGAAATGCCCCCACTGTGCCAGAAATGCCCCCAGTGTGCCAGAAATGCCCCCAGTGTGCCAAATACATAAATGCCCCCACAGAGCCAGATATGCCCCCACAGAGCCAGATATGCCCCCACAGAGCCAGAAATGTACCAGAAATGCCCCCAGTGTGCCAGATAAATGCCCCCAGTGTGCCAGATAAATGCCCCCAGTGTGCCAGATATGCCCCCACAGTGCCAGATATGCCCCCACAGTGCCAGATATGCCCCCCACAGTGCCAGATATGCCCCCCACAGTGCCATATATACCCTGTGTGCCAGATATGCCCCCACAGTGCCAGATATGCCCCCACAGTGCCAGATAAATGCCCCCACAGTGCCAGATAAATGCCCCCAGTATGCCAGATAAATGCCCCCCAGTGTGCCAGATAAATGCCCCCAGTGTGCCAGATATGCCCCCACAGTGCCAGATATGCCCTTACAGAGCCAGAAATGCCCCCACAGTGCCAGAAATGCCCCCACAGAGCCAGAAATGCCCCCACAGTGCCAGATATGCCCCCCACAGTGCCAGATACATGCCCCCACAGTGCCAGATACATGCCCCCACAGTGCCAGATAAATGTCCCCACAGTGCCAGATAAATGCCCCCAGTATGCCAGATAAATGCCCCCAGTGTGCCAGATAAATGCCCCCACAGTGCCAGATATGCCCTTACAGAGCCAGAAATGCCCCCACAGTGCCAGAAATGCCCCCCAGAGTGCCAGATATGCCCCCAGTGTGCCAGATATGCCCCCAGTGTGCCAGATCTGCCCCCAGTGTGCCAGAAATGCCCCCAGTGTGCCAGACATGCCCCCACGGTGCCAGATATGCCCCCACAGTGCCAGATTAATTCTCCCCCCCCCAATACCTGCGGCGCTGAGAGGGGGAGGAGTACTCCTGAGCCTGTCCGAGTGCGGCCGGGCGAGTGCGGGTCTGGGTCCAGGTGCGGGCGGCCGGGCGGCCACTTGTGTGCGCTATGCGCGCTGCCGGTGTCTGACGTTACACACCGGCGCCGCGCAGCGCGCATAGCGCACACACGGCCGGGCCAATGCTGCACGGGGCCGGCTCCAGCTTCGAATATGGCGGCGCCAGCGCGCGGCGCCCATTAAAGGTGGCGCCCTGCGCAGCCGCTCTATTCGAACATGCCTAAAGCCGGCCCTGGCTCAGGTATTGAGGACAAATGAAACCCTATGCACTCCCCCCCCCCTTCCCCCTCAAACTAAGTCATCCTGGCAACAACTCGCAGAACACCATCTGCGTTGCGTGCGATGCCTTTCAGCTGTAAAATTACCTGGACGTTCCAGGATTCCCTTGGGTAGATCACCAATAAGGCCACAGATCCGGCTCTCCAGATTAAGTATGTGATTGTCTTGTGCTGTAGGCAGAAGCTGGACACGCCGCTGCAAGTGTAAGAGGAAGGCAGCGCAGTGAGGTGAGTTGACTTTGGGGTCCTTGGGGTATCTGCATTTCTGTTGTTGTAGTTTTATTATGATAGTATTAATACACTGGGTAGGTCTGTAGGCTTAAGTCAGGATGACACATGAATTTTGTGTGAGAATTGTCCATCCACCAGGGTTGTGTTCATGTTATTACCATTCCAACCCCAAAGTATACTTCTCACATGTTCCGGGTCAAATAGGGTACCCCCATCATATCATATGCACCCTTGTAACCTAGATGCTCTCCTATTACATGCACCAATTACCAATGCTGCTCCCCTCCTATTAGCTGCTCTCTATAGACTACCCTGATTCTGTGTCTGCTGCACCCCTCCCATTAGCTGCTCTCTATAGACTACCCTGATTCTGTGTCTGCTGCTCCCTCTCCTATTAGCTGCTCTCTATAGACTACCCTGATTCTGTGTCTGCTGCTCCCCTCCTATTAGCTGCTCTCTATAGTCTACCCTGATTCTGTGTCTGCTGCTCCCCTCCTATTAGCTGCTCTCTATAGGCTACCCCGATTATGTGTCTGCTGTGCCCCTCCTATTAGCTGCTCTCTATAGACTACCCTGATTCTGTGTCTGCTGCACCCCCTCCTACTAGCTGCTCTCTATAGGCTACCCTGATTCTGTGTCTGCCGCTACCCTCCTATTAGCCGCTCTCTATAGACTACCCTGATTCTGTGTCTGCTGCTCCCCTCCTATTAGCCGCTCTCTATAGACTACCCTGATTCTGTGTCTGCTGCTCCCCTCCTATTAGCCGCTCTCTATAGACTACCCTGAATCTATGTCTGCTGCTCCCCTGATATTAGCCGCTCTCTATAGTCTACCCTGATTCTGTGTCTGCTGCTCCCCTCCTATTAGCTGCTCTCTATAGACTACCCTGATTCTGTGTCTGCTGCACCCCTCCTATTAGCTGCTCTCTATAGACTACCCTGATTCTGTGTCTGTTGCTCCCATCCTATTAGCTGCTCTCTATAGACTACCCTGATTCTGTGTCTGCTGCTCCCCTCCTATTAGCTGCTCTCTATAGACTACCCTGATTCTGTCTCTGCTGCTCCCCTCCTATTAGCTGCTCTCTATAGGCTACCCCGATTATGTGTCTGCTGTGCCCCTCCTATTAGCTGCTCTCTATAGACTACCCTGATTCTGTGTCTGCTGCACCCCCTCCTACTAGCTGCTCTCTATAGGCTACCCTGATTCTGTGTCTGCCGCTACCCTCCTATTAGCCGCTCTCTATAGACTACCCTGATTCTGTGTCTGCTGCTCCCCTCCTATTAGCCGCTCTCTATAGACTACCCTGATTCTGTGTCTGCTGCTCCCCTCCTATTAGCCGCTCTCTATAGACTACCCTGATTCTATGTCTGCTGCTCCCCTGATATTAGCTGCTCTCTATAGTCTACCCTGATTCTGTGTCTGCTGCTCCCCTCCTATTAGCTGCTCTCTATAGACTACCCTGATTCTGTGTCTGCTGCACCCCTCCTATTAGCTGCTCTCTATAGACTACCCTGATTCTGTGTCTGTTGCTCCCCTCCTATTAGCTGCTCTCTATAGACTACCCTGATTCTGTGTCTGCTGCTCCCCTCCTATTAGCTGCTCTCTATAGACTACCCTGATTCTGTGTCTGCTGCTCCCCTCCTATTAGCTGCTCTCTATAGGCTACCCCGATTATGTGTCTGCTGTGCCCCTCCTATTAGCTGCTCTCTATAGACTACCCTGATTCTGTATCTGCTGCACCCCTCCCATTAGCTGCTCTCTATAGACTACCCTGATTCTGTGTCTGCTGCTCCCCTCCTATTAGCTGCTCTCTATAGACTACCCTGATTCTGTGTCTGCTGCTCCCCTCCTATTAGCTGCTCTCTATAGGCTACCCTGATTCTGTGTCTGCTGCAACCCCTCCTATTAGCTGCTCTCTATAGGCTACCCTGATTCTGTGTCTGCCGCTCACCTCCTATTAGCTGCTCTCTATAGACTACCCTGATTCTGTGTCTGCTGCTCCCCTCCTATTAGCTGCTCTCTATAGGCTACCCCGATTATGTGTCTGCTGTGCCCCTCCTATTAGCTGCTCTCTATAGACTACCCTGATTCTGTATCTGCTGCACCCCTCCCATTAGCTACTCTCTATAGACTACCCTGATTCTGTGTCTGCTGCTCCCCTCCTATTAGCTGCTCTCTATAGACTACCCTGATTCTGTGTCTGCTGCTCCCCTCCTATTAGCTGCTCTCTATAGACTACCCTGATTCTGTGTCTGCCGCTCACCTCCTATTAGCTGCTCTCTATAGACTACCCTGATTCTGTGTCTGCTGCTCCCCTCCTATTAGCTGCTCTCTATAGGCTACCCCGATTATGTGTCTGCTGCACCCCTCCCATTAGCTACTCTCTATAGACTACCCTGATTCTGTGTCTGCTGCACCCCTCCCATTAGCTACTCTCTATAGACTACCCTGATTCTGTGTCTGCTGCTCCCCTCCTATTAGCTGCTCTCTATAGACTACCCTGATTCTGTATCTGCTGCACCCCTCCCATTAGCTACTCTCTATAGACTACCCTGATTCTGTGTCTGCTGCTCCCCTCCTATTAGCTGCTCTCTATAGACTACCCTGATTCTGTGTCTGCTGCTCCCCTCCTATTAGCTGCTCTCTATAGACTACCCTGATTCTGTGTCTGCTGCTCCCCTCCTATTAGCTGCTCTCTATAGGCTACCCTGATTCTGTGTCTGCTGCTCCCCTCCTATTAGCTGCTCTCTATAGGCTACCCCGATTATGTGTCTGCTGTGCCCCTCCTATTAGCTGCTCTCTATAGACTACCCTGATTCTGTATCTGCTGCACCCCTCCCATTAGCTGCTCTCTATAGACTACCCTGATTCTGTGTCTGCTGCTCCCCTCCTATTAGCTGCTTTCTATAGACTACCCTGATTCTGTGTCTGCTGCTCCCCTCCAATTAGCTGCTCTCTATAGACTACCCTGATTCTGTGTCTGCTGCTCCCCTCCTATTAGCTGCTCTCTATAGACTACCCTGATTCTGTGTCTGCTGCTCCCCTCCTATTAGCTGCTCTCTATAGGCTACCCTGATTCTGTGTCTGCTGTGCCCCTCCTATTAGCTGCTCTCTATAGACTACCCTGATTCTGTGTCTGCTGCTCCCCTCCTATTAGCTGCTCTCTATAGACTACCCTGATTCTGTGTCTGCTGCTCCCCTCCTATTAGCTGCTCTCTATAGACTACCCTGATTCTGTGTCTGCTGCTCCCCTCCAATTAGCTGCTCTCTATAGACTACCCTGATTCTGTGTCTGCTGCTCCCCTCCTATTAGCTGCTCTCTATAGACTACCCTGATTCTGTGTCTGCTGCTCCCCTCCTATTAGCTGCTCTCTATAGGCTACCCTGATTCTGTGTCTGCTGTGCCCCTCCTATTAGCTGCTCTCTATAGACTACCCTGATTCTGTGTCTGCTGCACCCCCTCCTATTAGCAGCTCTCTATAGGCTACCCTGATTCTGTGTCTGCCGCTCACCTCCTATTAGCTGCTCTCTATAGACTACCCTGATTCTGTGTCTGCTGCTCCCCTCCTATTAGCCGCTCTCTATAGACTACCCTGATTCTGTGTCTGCTGCTCCCCTCCTATTAGCCGCTCTCTATAGACTACCCTGATTCTATGTCTGCTGCTCCCCTCCCATTAGCTGCTCTCTATAGACTACCCTGATTCTGTGTCTGCTGCACCCCTCCTATTAGCTGCTCTCTATAGACTACCCTGATTCTGTGTCTGCTGCTCCCCTCCTATTAGCTGCTCTCTATAGACTACCCTGATTCTGTGTCTGCCGCTCCCCTTCTATTAGCTGCTCTCTATAGACTACCCTGATTCTGTGTCTGCTGCTCCCCTGATATTAGCTGCTCTCTATAGTCTACCCTGATTCTGTGTCTGCTGCTCTCCTCCTATTAGCTGCTCTCTATAGACTACCCTGATTCTGTGTCTGCTGCTCCCCTCCTATTAGCTGCTCTCTATAGACTAACCTGATTCTGTGTCTGCTGCTCCCCTCCTATTAGCTGCTCTCTATAGACTACCCTGATTCTGTGTCTGCTGCTCCCCTCCCATTAGCTGCTCTCTATAGACTACCCTGATTCTGTTTCTGCCGCACCCCTCCCATTAGCTGCTCTCTATAGACTACCCTGATTCTGTGTCTGCTGCTCCCCTCCTATTAGCCGCTCTCTATAGACTACCCTGATTCTGTGTCTGCAGCACCCCTTCTATTAGCTGCTCTCTATAGACCAGTGGCGTAAGTTTATCCCAGTTGCCCGGAGGCAAGAAAAATATTGGGTCCCCCCCTATATATAATCCGTGAGCCAATAAGATGCTGTTTTGAGATCCGAGTAACACCGAACCCGCTCATCTCTAATTCTAAGTCTAACTATATGAAGCTACTACAAAATCATTGCAGCTAGCCAGATCTATGGAGGGGTTCAACCACACACTACATAGATCTGCTCAGTCACTCACAATGCTGATTATTTCTCTGACAATTAATTTGCAAGTGTCACATCCAGGTTTAGAACCCACAACCTTTTACACTGGTAGCATGCACCTTACTGATGGAGATATCTGCTCTTGCATAGGAAGTATGAGAATTATAACTACAGTATATGAAGTTTCTTGTAATTGTCAGAGATATAACTTCATATAGTTAGAATTCTCATGTTTCCTTTATAGGAGCAAATAGCTTCATCAGTTAGGTGTCTGCTTCCAGTGTATCTATAATAAAGAGGGTGAGATTTGTAAGGTGCAGTGACTAGTGGGGAAGTCGGCTAAGGAAGAGATACCGGCTGCTGTCAATTAACTTAATTGATTAATGTCGCTGAACACACGGAACAGGAGGAGAGGTGCCCCCCTCCAAAGCAGGAGCCCGGCGGCAGCTGACTCCGTTGCCTCCCAGAGTTCTGCCTCTGCTATAGACTACCCTGATTCTGTGTCTGCTGCTCCCCTCCTATTAGCCGCTCTCTGTAGACTACCGTGATTCTGTGTCTGCTGCTCCCCTCCTATTAGCCGCTCTCTGTAGACTACCCTGATTCTGTGTCTGCTGCTCCCCTCCTATTAGCAGCTCTCTATAGACTACCCTGATACAATGTCTGCTGCTCCCCTTCTATTAGCTGCTCTCTATAGACTACCCTGATTCTGTGTCTGCTGCACCCCTCCCATTAGCTGCTCTCTATAGACTACCCTGATTCTGTGTCTGCTGCTCCCCTTCTATTAGCTGCTCTCTATAGTCTACCCTGATTCTGTGTCTGCCGCTCCCCTTCTATTAGCTGCTCTCTATAGACTACCCTGATTCTGTGTCTGCTGCTCCCCTGATATTAGCTGCTCTCTATAGACTACCCTGATTCTGTGTCTGCTGCTCCCCTCCTATTAGCCGCTCTCTATAGACTACCCTGATTCTGTGTCTGCTGCACCCCTCCTATTAGCTGCTCTCTATAGACTACCCTGATTCTGTGTCTGCTGCTCCCCTCCTATTAGCCGCTCTCTATAGACTACCGTGATTCTGTGTCTGCTGCTCCCCTCCTATTAGCCGCTCTCTGTAGACTACCCTGATTCTATGTCTGCTGCTCCCCTCCTATTAGCCGCTCTCTATAGACTACCCTGATTCTGTGTCTGCTGTTCCCCTCCTATTAGCTGCTCTCTATAGACTACCCTGATTCTGTGCCTGCTGCTCCCCTCCTATTAGCTGCTCTCTATAGACTACCCTGATTCTGTGTCTGCTGCTCCCCTTCTATTAGCTGCTCTCTATAGTCTACCCTGATTCTGTGTCTGCCGCTCCCCTTCTATTAGCTGCTCTCTATAGACTACCCTGATTCTGTGTCTGCTGCTCCCCTGATATTAGCCGCTCTCTATAGTCTACCCTGATTCTGTGTCTGCTGCTCCCCTCCTATTAGCTGCTCTCTATAGACTACCCTGATTCTGTGTCTGCTGCACCCCTCCTATTAGCCGCTCTCTATAGACTACCCTGATTCTGTGTCTGCTGCACCCCTCCTATTAGCTGCTCTCTATAGACTACCCTGATTCTGTGCCTGCTGCTCCCCTCCTATTAGCTGCTCTCTATAGACTACCCTGATTCTGTGTCTGCTGCTCCCCTGATATTAGCTGCTCTCTATAGACTACCCTGATTCTGTGTCTGCTGCTCCCCTCCTATTAGCTGCTCTCTATAGACTACCCTGATTCTGTGTCTGCTGCTCCCCTCCTATTAGCCGCTCTCTATAGACTACCCTGATTCTGTGTCTGCTGCACCCCTCCCATTAGCTGCTCTCTATAAACTACCCTGATTCTGTGTCTGCTGCTCCCCTCCTATTAGCTGCTCTCTATAGACTACCCTGATTCTGTGTCTGCTGCTCCCCTGATATTAGCTGCTCTCTATAGACTACCCTGATTCTGTGTCTGCTGCACCCCTCCTATTAGCCGCTCTATATAGACTACCCTGATTCTGTGTCTGCTGTTCCCCTCCTATTAGCTGCTCTCTATAGACTACCCTGATTCTGTGTCTGCCACTCCCCTTCTATTAGCTGCTCTCTATAGACTACCCTGATTCTGTGTCTGCTGCTCCCCTGATATTAGCTGCTCTCTATAGTCTACCCTGATTCTGTGTCTGCTGCAGAGGCGTAGCTTCTGGGCGTGGCCACACTCCAGAAGGGGTGTGGCCACGCCCCAGAAGGGGTGTGGCCACTGAAAATGGCCCACAGTGCCAGTTACATTGCCCCACAGTGCCGGATACAATGCCCCACAGTGCCGGATACATGCCCCACAGTGCCGGATACATGCCCCACAGTGCCGGATACATGCCCCACAGTGCCGGATACATGCCCCACAGTGCCAGATACATTGCCCCACTGTGCCAGATACATTGCCCCACTGTGCCAGATACATTGCCCCACTGTGCCAGATACATTGCCCCACTGTGCCAGATACATTGCCCCACTGTGCCAGATACATTGCCCCACTGTGCCAGTTACATTGCCCCACTGTGCCAGTTACATTGCCCCACAGTGCCAGATACATTGCCCCACAGTGCCAGATACATTGCCCTACTGTGCCAGATACATGCCCCAGTGTGCCAGATACATGCCCCACTGTGCCAGATACATGCCCCACAGTGCCAGTTACATTGCCCCACAGTGCCAGATACATTGCCCCACAGTGCCAGATACATTGCCCCACTGTGCCAGATACATGCTCCACTGTGCCAGATACATTGCCCCCCAGTGGCAGTTACATTGCCCCACATTGCCAGATACATGCCCCACAGTGCCAGATACATTGCCCCACTGTGCCAGATACATGCCCCACTGTGCCAGATACATGCCTCACTGTGCCAGTTACATGCCCCACTGTGCCAGTTACATGCCCCACTGTGCCAGATACATGCCCCACTGTGCTCCCCCGAGTCCCCCCACCCGCCGGTCACTCACCGCCTGTTGTGAGGGGAGGAGAGCGCAGCGCCTCTCCTTCCCCTCACCGCTCCAGGTCTCCGGCGGCTGTGTGGCGCCGGTTCGCCAGCCAATCAGAGCTCGCGGACCGGCAGCCAATCAGGAGCCGGTCCGCAAGCTCTGATTAGCTAACGCCGGAGACCGGACACACGCAGCGCTGCTGGCAGCGCTGCTAGTGCTGGCAGCGGCGGTGAGGGGAGGGAGAGACGCTGCGCTCTCCTCCCCTCACATTTCGGCGTGACGGGGGTGAGTGGGGCATGATGCCCTGGCCGCCGGTGGCGCCCCCCTCTCCTGGGCCTGCCAAGGCGCCCAGGGCACGTGCCCCACTCGCCCTACCCTAGTTACGCCTCTGCCAGTTACATTGCCCCACAGTGCCAGATACATTCCCCACTGTGCCAGATACATGCCCCACTGTGCCAGATACATGCCCCACTGTGCCAGATACATGCCCCACTGTGCCAGATACATTGCCCCACAGTGCCAGATACATTGCCCCACTGTGCCAGATACATTGCCAATTACATTGTCCCACTGTGCCACATACATGCCCCACTGTGCCAGATACATTGCCCCACTGTGCCAGATACATGCCCCACTGTGCCAGATACATGCCCCACTGTGCCAGATACATGCCCCACAGTGCCAGATACATTGTCCCACAGTGCCAGATGCATGCCCCACTGTGCCAGATACATTGCCCCACTGTGCCAGATACATGCTCCACTGTGCCAGATACATGCCCCGCTGTGCTCCCCCGAGTCCCCCCCCCCCCCCCGCCGGTCACTCACCGCCTGTTGTGAGGGGAGGAGAGCGCAGCGCCTCTCCTTCCCCTCACCGCTCCAGGTCTCCGGTGGCTGTGTGGCGCCGGTTTGCCAGCCAATCAGAGCTTGCGGACCGGCAGCCAATCAGGAGCCGGTCCGCAAGCTCTGATTGGCTAACGCGGGAGACTGGACACACGCAGCGCTGCTGGCAGCGCCGGTGAGGGGAGGGAGAGACGCTGCGCTCTCCTCCCCTCACATTTTGGCGTGACGGGGGCGAGTGGGGTATGATGCCCTGGCCGCCGGCGGCGCCCCCCTCTCCTGGGCCTGCCAAGGCGCCCAGGGCACGTGGCCCACTCGCCCTACTCTATTAGCTGCTATCTATAGGCTACCCTGATTCTGTGTCTGCTGCTCCCCTCCTATTAGCTGCTCTCTATAGACTACCCTGATTCTGTGTCTGCTGTTCCCCTCCTGTTAGCTGCTCTCTATAGACTACCCTGATTCTGTGTCTGCTGCTCCCCTCCTATTATCTGCTCTCTATAGACTACCCTGATTCTGTGTCTGCTGCACCCCTCCTATTAGCTGCTCTCTATAGACTACCCTGATTCTGTGTCTGCTGCTCCCCTCCAATTAGCTGCTCTCTATAGACTACCCTGATTCTGTGTCTGCTGCTCCCCTCCTATTAGCTGCTCTCTATAGACTACCCTGATTCTGTGTCTGCTGCTCCCCTCCTATTAGCTGCTCTCTATAGACTACCCTGATTCTGTGTCTGCTGCTCCCCTCCTATTAGCCGCTCTCTATAGACTACCCTGATTCTGTGTCTGCTGCTCCCCTCCTATTAGCTGCTCTCTATAGACTACCCTGATTCTGTGTCTGCTGCTCCCCTCCTATTAGCTGCTCTCTATAGACTACCCTGATTCTGTGTCTGCTGCTCCCCTCCTATTAGCTGCTCTCTATAGGCTACCCTGATTCTGCGTCTGCTGTGCCCCTCCTATTAGCTGCTCTCTATAGACTACCCTGATTCTGCGTGTGCTGCACCCCTCCTATTAGCTGCTATCTATAGGCTACCCTGATTCTGCGTGTGCTGCACCCCTCCTATTAGCTGCTATCTATAGGCTACCCTGATTCTGTGTCTGCTGCTCCCCTCCTATTAGCTGCTCTCTATAGGCTACCCTGATTCTGCGTCTGCTGCTCCCCTCCTATTAGCTGCTCTCTATAGGCTACCCTGATTCTGCGTCTGCTGTGCCCCTCCTATTAGCTGCTCTCTATAGACTACCCTGATTCTGTGTCTGCTGCACCCCTCCTATTAGCTGCTATCTATAGGCTACCCTGATTCTGTGTCTGCTGTACCCCTCCTATTAGCTGCTCTCTATAGACTACCCTGATTCTGTGTCTGCTGCTCCCCTGATATTAGCTGCTCTCTATAGACTACCCTGATTCTGTGTCTGCTGCACCTAGGGAGGCCAATCCCGGGATCGGCGGGATCCCGGGATTTGGGCCCAAAAAAGCCGGGATTTGAATCCTGGGATTGGAGCCTCCAATCCCGGGATTCAAGGGATTACATTGCGCATGTGCGGGAGGGTGGGTGTAAGTAATATTACTTACTAATATTAGGCGTGCAGCAGCCATGGACAAGCTGAACGCGGCGGCACTTCAAATGTGGCGCCGGCCGCTAGCCAATCAGAGCTGGCGGAGCGGCAGCCAATCAGGGAAGCTGCCGCGTCAGCGGCAGCCAATCAGGAGCGACTGCGGCGGCCGCTTCCCTGATTGGCTGTCGGTCCGCCAGCTGTGGTTGGCTAGCGGCCGGCGCTTCATTTGAAATGCCCGCGTTCAGTGTGTCCATGGCTGCCGCGGCCGCCCGCCTAATAGTAAGTGTTATTACTTACACCCACCCTCCCGCGCCGCTACCAACCCTCTCGCACCGTTAACCTACACCCTCCCTCCCGCACCGCTACCTACACCCACCCTCCCGCATCGCTACCTACACCCTCCCTACTTCCCGCACCGCTACCTACACCCTCCCTCCCGCACTGCTACCTACACCCTCCCTCCAGCGCTGCTCCCTACAACCTTCACTGGTCCCTACTGCAATCCTGGGATCCCGGGAATCCCGGGATTGACCGTTTTTCAATCCCGAATCCCGGGATTGAAAAAACGGCCCGAGATTGGCCTCCCTAGCTGCACCCCTCCTATTAGCTGCTCTCTATAGACTACCCTGATTCTGTGTCTGCTGCTCCCCTCCTATTAGCTGCTCTCTATAGACTACCCTGAATCTGTGTCTGCTGCTCTCCTCCTATTAGCTGCTCTCTATAGACTACCCTGATTCTGTGTCTGCCACTCCCCTCCTATTAGCTGCTCTCTATAGGCTACCATGATTCTGTGTCTGCTGCACCCCTCCTATTAGCTGCTCTCTATAGACGACCCTGATTCTGTGTCTGCTGCACCCCTCCTATTAGCTGCTCTCTATAGACTACCCTGATTCTGTGTCTGCTGCTCCCCTCCCATTAGCTGCTCTCTATAGACTACCCTGATTCTGTGTCTGCTGCACCCCTCCTATTAGCTGCTCTCTATAAACTACCCTGATTCTGTGTCTGCTGCTCCCCTCCTATTAGCTGCTCTCTATAGACTACCCTGATTCTGTGTCTGCTGCTCCCCTCCCATTAGCTGCTCTCTATAGACTACCCTGATTCTGTGTCTGCTGCTCCCCTCCCATTAGCTGCTCTCTATAGACTACCCTGATTCTGTGTCTGCTGCACCCCTCCTATTAGCTGCTCTCTATAGACTACCCTGATTCTGTGTCTGCTGCTCCCCTCCCATTAGCTGCTCTCTATAGACTACCCTGATTCTGTGTCTGCTGCTCCCCTCCCATCAGCTGCTCTCTATAGACTACCCTGATTCTGTGTCTGCTGCTCCCCTCCTATTAGCTGCTCTCTATAGGCTACCCTGATTCTGTGTCTGCTGCTCCCCTCCTATTCGCTGCTCTCTATAGACTACCCTGATTCTGTGTCTGCTGCTTCCCTGATATTAGCTGCTCTCTATAGACTACCCTGATTCTATGTCTGCTGCTCCCCTCCTATTAGCTGCTCTCTATAGACTACATTGATTCTGTGTCTGCTGCTCCCCTCCTATTAGCTGCTCTCTATAGGCTACCCTGATTCTGTGTCTGCTGCTCCCCTCCTATTAGCTGCTCTCTATAGACTACCCTGATTCTGTGTCTGCTGCTCCCCTCCCATTAGCTGCTCTCTATAGACTACCCTGATTCTGGGTCTGCTGCACCCCTCCTATTAGCTGCTCTCTATAAACTACCCTGATTCTGTGTCTGCTGCTCCCCTCCTATTAGCTGCTCTCTATAGACTACCCTGATTCTGTGTCTGCTGCTCCCCTCCCATTAGCTGCTCTCTATAGACTACCCTGATTCTGTGTCTGCTGCTCCCCTCCCATTAGCTGCTCTCTATAGACTACCCTGATTCTGTGTCTGCTGCACCCCTCCTATTAGCTGCTCTCTATAGACTACCCTGATTCTGTGTCTGCTGCTCCCCTCCCATTAGCTGCTCTCTATAGACTACCCTGATTCTGTGTCTGCTGCTCCCCTCCCATTAGCTGCTCTCTATAGACTACCCTGATTCTGTGTCTGCTGCTCCCCTCCTATTAGCTGCTCTCTATAGGCTACCCTGATTCTGTGTCTGCTGCTCCCCTCCTATTCGCTGCTCTCTATAGACTACCCTGATTCTGTCTGCTGCTCCCCTCCTATTAGCTGCTCTCTATAGACTACCCTGATTCTGTGTCTGCTGCTCCCCTCCTATTAGCCGCTCTCTATAGACTACCCTGATTCTGTGTCTGCTGCACCCCTCCCATTAGCTGCTCTCTATAGACTACCCTGATTCTGTGTCTGCTGCTCCCCTCCTATTAGCTGCTCTCTATAGACTACCCTGATTCTGTGTCTGCTGCTCCCCTCCTATTAGCTGCTCTCTATAGGCTACCCTGATTCTGTGTCTGCTGCTCCCCTCCTATTCGCTGCTCTCTATAGACTACCCTGATTCTGTCTGCTGCTCCCCTCCTATTAGCTGCTCTCTATAGACTACCCTGATTCTGTGTCTGCTGCTCCCCTCCTATTAGCCGCTCTCTATAGACTACCCTGATTCTGTGTCTGCTGCACCCCTCCCATTAGCTGCTCTCTATAGACTACCCTGATTCTGTGTCTGCTGCTCCCCTCCTATTAGCTGCTCTCTATAGACTACCCTGATTCTGTGTCTGCTGCTCCCCTCCTATTAGCTGCTCTCTATAGACTACCCTGATTCTGTGTCTGCTGCTCCCCTCCCATTAGCTGCTCTCTATAGACTACCCTGATTCTGTGTCTGCTGCTCCCCTCCTATTAGCTGCTCTCTATAGGCTACCCTGATTCTGTGTCTGCTGCTCCCCTCCTATTCGCTGCTCTCTATAGACTACCCTGATTCTGTCTGCTGCTCCCCTCCTATTAGCTGCTCTCTATAGACTACCCTGATTCTGTGTCTGCTGCTCCCCTCCTATTAGCCTCTCTCTATAGACTACCCTGATTCTGTGTCTGCTGCACCCCTCCTATTAGCTGCTCTCTATAGACTACCCTGATTCTGTGTCTGCTGCTCCCCTCCTATTAGCCGCTCTCTATAGACTACCCTGATTCTGTGTCTGCTGCTCCCCTCCTATTAGCTGCTCTCTATAGACTACCCTGATTCTGTGTCTGCTGCTCCCCTCCTATTAGCTGCTCTCTATAGACTACCCTGATTCTGTGTCTGCTGCTCCCCTCCTATTAGCTGCTCTCTGTAGACTACCCTGATTCTGTGTCTGCTGCTCCCCTGATATTAGCTGCTCTCTATAGACTACCCTGATTCTGTGTCTGCTGCTCCCCTCCTATTAGCTGCTCTCTATAGACTACCCTGATTCTGTGTTTGCTGCTCCCCTCCTATTAGCTGCTCTCTATAGACTACCCTGATTCTGTGTCTGCTGCTCCCCTCCTATTAGCTGCTCTCTATAGACTACCCTGATTCTGTGTCTGCTGCTCCCCTCCTATTAGCTGCTCTCTGTAGACTACCCTGATTCTGTGTCTGCTGTGCCCCTCCTATTAGCCGCTCTCTATAGACTACCCTGATTCTGTGTCTGCTGCTCCCCTCCTATTAGCTGCTCTCTATAGACTACCGTGATTCTGTGTCTGCTGCACCTAGGGAGGCCAATCCCGGGATCGGGATCGGCGGGATCCCGGGATTTGGGCCCAAAAATGCCGGGATTTGAATCCTGGGATTGGAGCCTCCAATCCCGGGATTCAAGGGATTACAGTGCGCATGTGCGGGAGGGTGGGTGTAAGTAATATCACTTACTAATATTAAGCGGGCAGCAGCCATGGACAAGCTGAACGCGGCGGCACTTCAAATGTAGCGCCGGCCGCTAGCCAATCAGAGCTGGTGGAGCGGCAGCCAATCAGGGAAGCTGCCGCAGCAGCGGCAGCCAATCAGGAGCGACTGCTACGGCCGCTTCCCTGATTGGCTGCCGCTTCATTTGAAAAGCCCGCGTTCAGTGTGTCCATGGCTGCTGCGGCCGCCCCTCTAATAGTAAGTGTTATTACTTACACCCACCCTCCCTCCCGCGCCGCTACCAACACCCTCCCTCCCGCACCGCTACCTACACCCTCCCTCCAGCGCTGCTCCCTACAACCTTCACTGGTCCCTACTGCAATCCCGGGATCCCGGGATTGACCGCTTTTCAATCCCGAATCCCGGGATTGGCCTCCCTAGCTGCACCCCTCCTATTAGCTGCTCTCTATAGACTATCCCGATTCTGTGTCTGCTGCACCCCTCCCATTAGCTGCTCTCTATAAACTACCCTGATTCTGTGTCTGCTGCTCCCCTTCTATTAGCTGCTCTCTATAGACTACCCTGATTCTGTGTCTGCTGCTCCCCTCCTATTAGCTGCTCTCTATAGACTACCCTGATTCTGTGTCTGCTGCTCCCCTGATATTAGCTGCTCTCTATAGACTACCCTGATTCTGTGTCTGCTGCACCCCTCCTATTAGCCGCTCTATATAGACTACCCTGATTCTGTGTCTGCTGCTCCCCTCCTATTAGCTGCTCTCTATAGACTACCCTGATTCTGTGTCTGCTGCTACCCTCCTATTAGCTGCTCTCTATAGACTACCCTGATTCTGTGTCTGCTGTTCCCCTCCTATTAGCTGCTCTCTATAGACTACCCTGATTCTGTGTCTGCTGCTCCCCTCCTATTAGCTGCTCTCTATAGACTACCCTGATTCTGTGTCTGCTGCTCCCCTCCCATTAGCTGCTCTCTATAGACTACCCTGATTCTGTGTCTGCTGCTCCCCTCCTATTAGCTGCTCTCTATAGACTACCCTGATTCTGTGTCTGCTGTTCCCCCCCTGTTAGCTGCTCTCTATAGACTACCCTGATTCTGTGTCTGCTGTTCCCCTCCTATTAGCTGCTCTCTATAGACTACCC
This sequence comes from Pseudophryne corroboree, assembly GCF_028390025.1. Classification (NCBI taxonomy): domain Eukaryota; kingdom Metazoa; phylum Chordata; class Amphibia; order Anura; family Myobatrachidae; genus Pseudophryne; species Pseudophryne corroboree. The sequence continues at coordinate 759,823,575 of NC_086448.1, forward strand.
TGATTCTGTGTCTGCCGCTCCCCTTCTATTAGCTGCTCTCTATAGACTACCCTGATTCTGTGTCTGCTGCTCCCCTGATATTAGCTGCTCTCTATAGACTACCCTGATTCTGTGTCTGCTGCTCCCCTCCTATTAGCTGCTCTCTATAGACTACCCTGATTCTGTGTCTGCTGCTCCCCTGATATTAGCTGCTCTCTATAGACTACCCTGATTCTGTGTCTGCTGCACCCCTCCTATTAGCTGCTCTCTATAGACTACCCTGATTCTGTGTCTGCTGCACCCCTCCTATTAGCTGCTCTCTATAGACTACCCTGATTCTGTGTCTGCTGCACCCCTCCTATTAGCTGCTCTCTATAGACTACCCTGATGCTGTGTCTGCTGCTCCCCTCCTATTAGCTGCTCTCTATAGACTACCCTGATTCTGTGTCTGCTGCTCCCCTCCTATTAGCTGCTCTCTATAGACTACCCTGATTCTGTGTCTGCTGCTCCCCTCCCATTAGCTGCTCTCTATAGACTACCCTGATTCTGTGTCTGCTGCTCCCCTCCTATTAGCTGCTCTCTATAGGCTACCCTGATTCTGTGTCTGCTGCTCCCCTCCTATTCGCTGCTCTCTATAGACTACCCTGATTCTGTCTGCTGCTCCCCTCCTATTAGCTGCTCTCTATAGACTACCCTGATTCTGTGTCTGCTGCTCCCCTCCTATTAGCCTCTCTCTATAGACTACCCTGATTCTGTGTCTGCTGCACCCCTCCTATTAGCTGCTCTCTATAGACTACCCTGATTCTGTGTCTGCTGCTCCCCTCCTATTAGCCGCTCTCTATAGACTACCCTGATTCTGTGTCTGCTGCTCCCCTCCTATTAGCTGCTCTCTATAGACTACCCTGATTCTGTGTCTGCTGCTCCCCTCCTATTAGCTGCTCTCTATAGACTACCCTGATTCTGTGTCTGCTGCTCCCCTCCTATTAGCTGCTCTCTGTAGACTACCCTGATTCTGTGTCTGCTGCTCCCCTGATATTAGCTGCTCTCTATAGACTACCCTGATTCTGTGTCTGCTGCTCCCCTCCTATTAGCTGCTCTCTATAGACTACCCTGATTCTGTGTTTGCTGCTCCCCTCCTATTAGCTGCTCTCTATAGACTACCCTGATTCTGTGTCTGCTGCTCCCCTCCTATTAGCTGCTCTCTATAGACTACCCTGATTCTGTGTCTGCTGCTCCCCTCCTATTAGCTGCTCTCTGTAGACTACCCTGATTCTGTGTCTGCTGTGCCCCTCCTATTAGCCGCTCTCTATAGACTACCCTGATTCTGTGTCTGCTGCTCCCCTCCTATTAGCTGCTCTCTATAGACTACCGTGATTCTGTGTCTGCTGCACCTAGGGAGGCCAATCCCGGGATCGGGATCGGCGGGATCCCGGGATTTGGGCCCAAAAATGCCGGGATTTGAATCCTGGGATTGGAGCCTCCAATCCCGGGATTCAAGGGATTACAGTGCGCATGTGCGGGAGGGTGGGTGTAAGTAATATCACTTACTAATATTAGGCGGGCAGCAGCCATGGACAAGCTGAACGCGGCGGCACTTCAAATGTAGCGCCGGCCGCTAGCCAATCAGAGCTGGTGGAGCGGCAGCCAATCAGGGAAGCTGCCGCAGCAGCGGCAGCCAATCAGGAGCGACTGCTACGGCCGCTTCCCTGATTGGCTGCCGCTTCATTTGAAAAGCCCGCGTTCAGTGTGTCCATGGCTGCTGCGGCCGCCCCTCTAATAGTAAGTGTTATTACTTACACCCACCCTCCCTCCCGCGCCGCTACCAACACCCTCCCTCCCGCACCGCTACCTACACCCTCCCTCCAGCGCTGCTCCCTACAACCTTCACTGGTCCCTACTGCAATCCCGGGATCCCGGGATTGACCGCTTTTCAATCCCGAATCCCGGGATTGGCCTCCCTAGCTGCACCCCTCCTATTAGCTGCTCTCTATAGACTATCCCGATTCTGTGTCTGCTGCACCCCTCCCATTAGCTGCTCTCTATAAACTACCCTGATTCTGTGTCTGCTGCTCCCCTTCTATTAGCTGCTCTCTATAGACTACCCTGATTCTGTGTCTGCTGCTCCCCTCCTATTAGCTGCTCTCTATAGACTACCCTGATTCTGTGTCTGCTGCTCCCCTGATATTAGCTGCTCTCTATAGACTACCCTGATTCTGTGTCTGCTGCACCCCTCCTATTAGCCGCTCTATATAGACTACCCTGATTCTGTGTCTGCTGCTCCCCTCCTATTAGCTGCTCTCTATAGACTACCCTGATTCTGTGTCTGCTGCTACCCTCCTATTAGCTGCTCTCTATAGACTACCCTGATTCTGTGTCTGCTGTTCCCCTCCTATTAGCTGCTCTCTATAGACTACCCTGATTCTGTGTCTGCTGCTCCCCTCCTATTAGCTGCTCTCTATAGACTACCCTGATTCTGTGTCTGCTGCTCCCCTCCCATTAGCTGCTCTCTATAGACTACCCTGATTCTGTGTCTGCTGCTCCCCTCCTATTAGCTGCTCTCTATAGACTACCCTGATTCTGTGTCTGCTGTTCCCCCCCTGTTAGCTGCTCTCTATAGACTACCCTGATTCTGTGTCTGCTGTTCCCCTCCTATTAGCTGCTCTCTATAGACTACCCTGATTCTGTGTCTGCCGCTCCCCTTCTATTAGCTGCTCTCTATAGACTACCCTGATTCTGTGTCTGCTGCTCCCCTGATATTAGCTGCTCTCTATAGACTACCCTGATTCTGTGTCTGCTGCTCCCCTCCTATTAGCTGCTCTCTATAGACTACCCTGATTCTGTGTCTGCTGCTCCCCTGATATTAGCTGCTCTCTATAGACTACCCTGATTCTGTGTCTGCTGCACCCCTCCTATTAGCTGCTCTCTATAGACTACCCTGATTCTGTGTCTGCTGCACCCCTCCTATTAGCTGCTCTCTATAGACTACCCTGATGCTGTGTCTGCTGCTCCCCTCCTATTAGCTGCTCTCTATAGACTACCCTGATTCTGTGTCTGCTGCTCCCCTCCTATTAGCTGCTCTCTATAGACTACCCTGATTCTGTGTCTGCTGCACCCCTCCTATTAGCTGCTCTCTATAGACTACCCTGATTCTGTGTCTGCTGCTCCCCTGATATTAGCTGCTCTCTATAGACTACCCTGATTCTGTGTCTGCTGCTCCCCTCCTATTAGCTGCTCTCTATAGACTACCCTGATTCTGTGTCTGCTGCACCCCTCCTATTAGCTGCTCTCTATAGACTACCCTGATTCTGTGTCTGCTGCTCCCCTCCTATTAGCTGCTCTCTATAGACTACATTGATTCTGTGTCTGCTGCTCCCCTCCTATTAGCTGCTCTCTATAGGCTACCCTGATTCTGTGTCTGCTGCTCCCCTCCTATTAGCTGCTCTCTATAGACTACCCTGATTCTGTGTCTGCTGCTCCCCTCCCATTAGCTGCTCTCTATAGACTACCCTGATTCTGTGTCTGCTGCACCCCTCCTATTAGCTGCTCTCTATAGACTACCCTGATTCTGTGTCTGCTGCTCCCCTCCCATTAGCTGCTCTCTATAGACTACCCTGATTCTGTGTCTGCTGCTCCCCTCCCATTAGCTGCTCTCTATAGACTACCCTGATTCTGTGTCTGCTGCACCCCTCCTATTAGCTGCTCTCTATAGACTACCCTGATTCTGTGTCTGCTGCTCCCCTCCCATTAGCTGCTCTCTATAGACTACCCTGATTCTGTGTCTGCTGCTCCCCTCCCATTAGCTGCTCTCTATAGACTACCCTGATTCTGTGTCTGCTGCTCCCCTCCTATTAGCTGCTCTCTATAGGCTACCCTGATTCTGTGTCTGCTGCTCCCCTCCTATTAGCTGCTCTCTATAGACTACCCTGATTCTGTGTCTGCTGCTCCCCTCCTATTAGCTGCTCTATATAGACTACCCTGATTCTGTCTGCTGCTCCCCTCCTATTAGCCGCTCTCTATAGACTACCCTGATTCTGTCTGCTGCTCCCCTCCTATTAGCTGCTCTCTATAGACTACCCTGATTCTGTGTCTGCTCCTCCCCTCCTATTAGGTGCTCTCTATAGACTACTCTGATTCTGTGCCTGCTGCTCCCCATAATTAACAGTGTAACCATCTGGACAATCAACTGCTTCTTTTACTAAAGATGCATTGATGCCCCAAACCATTATCTTGACTGGGGCCCCAAAGGGACGAAATACGACCCTGGGTGTCACTGAGGTTATCAGGCACTAAAATTAGGAATGTCTCTGAAAGAGATATCTTTATTTTATGTAATGCGGGCAGTGGCTACAGATCTCATAAGTCATCGTCTTACCAATTCGTCCATTTAGTCACTCCAGTGTCTGGCGTAACAAGCCATACCTTCCCCTTCCCTTCCCTCCAAGCCAGTCAGAGAAACACTGCCCCAGAGGAGGCAAATAGCTAAAGATCAATGGAGTGTGCATACAGAAAAGCTGCTTTTTTAATTTATACTGTATATTGATCTCTGCAATGCTCCGTGTGTTGTAGCTCTGTCTCTGGAATGCTCCCTGTATTGTATGTATTTCTCATGCTGCCATTGTTGTGTCTCCGAATGTAAACATTCTTGTGTGGAGGAGGAGGGGGAGCTTGGGCATCTACAGTGTATTAGCCTAGGGTGGCTGGGACCACTAACCCGACCCTGTTTAGAATATGATTTACTGTTAATGAATACAGGCAGGGGTGAAGCCAGAACTCTGTTGGCTCCACCACTAGGCTTCTAAAGATACACCTCTCTCCACATTGGTTGTTCATTTTATGCCCCATTATATTGCCCTAGTTCATTTTATACCCACACAGCAGTTCACATTATATCACACAGTGTCAGCAGTTCATATTATGCCATATTGTATTCCCCAAGCTCACAATATGCCACTGGTAGTGCTGCCAGTACACATTATGCCACACAGTGCCGCCAGTTCCCATTATGCCACACAGAGTATGGGGACCAACCAGCTCCAACCTGAGGGGGGTAATAAAAACAACATGTATAAAGGAATACAATTCCAAGCAATCGCTCGGGCAAGACGGTGAACATCCCTATCAGCTCACCTGCGCTTCCCGAAACACATAAGGCCCTAGATCACGTCGCCGCTCCATAATCTTCTGTGCCTGCTCCGGAGGTATGTCAATCTGTAGAGCCGGCGGGATGGAGGAGTTGATGAAACAGTTGATGATAGCGGTGATCTTGCTCTGAATGATGGAGTCCTCACAATGAGAGTGGCACAAATCCTGGAAGATACGTAACAGTCAGTAATGACATTATTAAACACGCCCTTGCTAAACTGTCATTGCTGATGTGCCGCATAGTGCAATATCCTGGTTCTAAGCAACTCATTACTATTCTACAGGATTTCCGGCTTCAGATAAGTCTTTATAACACTCACAAAACCACTGCAAACGCTCTACTGCAGTATGAATAATTCCATCTAACGTAGGATATGCTGAATTATGTTTTAAAGATGAACAGTTATAGCTTGATGGTGTGTAATGGTAACCACTGTCACAATCTAGCCTGCAGAGAGCTGTTTACTGGCGCTATGCCCATTCAGGGTGCAAATAGACCCTCTTATATTCCTAGTAGCCATTAGCTTAAGCACAGTTGCTGCAGTTCTATTAAATAGTTCTGTTATAGATTATAGGGGAGATGTAATAGGGTGTGAGAGTCAGAAAGTGAAAGATTTTGGGAAAGTTCTCCTATTTTTTTTTTTAAAGTGGCAATCATTTACATGGCAAAATCAACCTGGTTTATCCATGTAAATGATTGCCACTTTAAAAAAAAAACACAACAACAGAAGAACTCTCCCCAAATCTTTCACTTTCTTTTTTATTTTTTTTAACGTTTTATTGGTCGATTTACAGTAATACACAAAATCTGTGTGTTTCATAGGCACAGAAAAACATCATAGTACAAAGATATACACAACAAAGAAATAATATAACGATCAAGTGAATAAATCTTTTTTTTTTCTTTTTTTAAGTAAGATGACGGAGATAGTGCAAGAGAAGGAAGAGTCCTCTAGGTCTATGGTGTGGCCAACCAGCCTAGGGGAGTGAGAGAACGGGAAGAAAAGAGACAGGAAGAAGAAAGGACAAGATTAAGGACAAAAAGGGAAATAGAGAGAAGAGGAGGGGGGTCCGAGTGGCGGGGTCCGGGCAGTCCGGGTGCGTAGCTTAATTAGCTACAGAATGGGGAGGCGGCATTTTGAGAAGTGAGCCAAGGTGCCAAGACTTTATCGAACGCCCTGGCAGATTGTCTAATGACACTGGTCATATATTCCATTTTATAGACGTACCAAATGTAACCGACGACGGATTGCAGGGATGGTGGGGAGGGCAACCTCCAGGCCTTTGCAATGTGACATGTCGTAGCAATAGTCACTTGACGTAATAATTTGTTCTGATGTTAAGTTAAAATCGGGAGGTCTAGAGGCAGTAGAAAGTATTTAGGGTCCAGTGGGATTGAAATAGAAAATAGGAGCGAAAGAAGTCGATCAAATTCTTTCCATAAAGGTACTAGTTTCGGGCAAGTCCACCAAATATGCATGTACGTCCCCTCAGAAGCACAACCCCTCCAACAGCCATCTGTAACATCAGGGTACATCGCCTTTAAACGAGAAGGTACATAATACCAACGATATACCAGTTTATACACATTTTCCTTTATCCTAACACAGATAGAGCTAGAGGACGCATTACTCCATATTTTTCCCCATTCCTCCTCATCCAACGTGACACCCAAATCCCTCTCCCAGGCCAATTCTCTGTGATCTCTAGGAGTGGCAGAGCTCTGCAATAGCAAAGCATAGAGAAAACGACACCAAAATAACATATACACTCATGTCGGCCTTTTGACCTAGAACATGTCGACCTAAAGACCCTGTCGACCTAGACACCCTGCCGACCTAGTTACTGTCGACCAATAGTGGTCGACCTAGACATTGTCGACCTAGTTACTGTCAACCTTCCATACCACACCCAGTTCATACAGTAGGGAGATAATGGAACTGTGTATGACTTGATGAATAGGCTCTTAATAATACTGTTTGTGAGCTCTCTAAATCCAGACTTTAAGAATAATGGGGGTATGTATCACGCCTTAGAGAGAGATAATGTACCAGCCAATCAGCTTCTATCATGTTACAGGCTATGTTTGAAAAATGTCAGGACCTGATTGGCTGGTACTCTATCTCTCTCCACTTTATCTCTCTACAAGGTTTGATACATAGCCCCCAATGTTACCGCATCATTCAAGTGGTTATAACTATGGTCATATATTTGTGAATAAATTTGAAATGCTGATGCTCGCTTCAAAACCCACTGTGTGCGACTGCACTGCCGCAAGCCCTCGGCTTACAAGAGCAGCTGACATCACTATTGTCAGCAATTGCACTAGGCCCATTCTGTTTTGTGAGACCATCTCATGCGCTGTCCATATATTTATTACAAGTACTCAAGTTTTTATAAGATGATAACGTTTGAGAAAACAAGATTTATGGTAAGAACTTACCGTTGTTAAATCTCTTTCTGCGAGGTACACTGGGCTCCACAGGGAATGACATTAGGGGGGAAAGTAGGATCTTGATCCGAGGCACCAAAAGGCTCAAAGCTTTGACTGTTCCCAGAATGCATAGCGCCGCCTCCTCTTTAACCCCGCCTCCGTGAACAGGAGCTCAGTTTTTGTTAACCAGTCCAATGCAGTAGCAGGCAAAAGAGACGACAACTGTTAGTAGCCACATACACCACATTCTCACGACAGGAGAAGGTGTCAGCGGCTAATGCCATACCAACCCAAAAAAGTTAAGTGCGTCAGGGTGGGCGCCCTGTGGAGCCCAGTGTACCTCGCAGAAAGAGATTTAACAACGGTAAGTTCTTACTATAAATCTCATTTTCTGCAGCGGGGTACACTGGGCTCCACAGGGAATGACATTGGGGATGTCCTAAAGCAGTTCCTTATGGGATAGGACGCACTGTAGCGGGCACAAGAACCCAGCATCCAAAGAAAGCATCCTGGGAAGCGGAAGTATCGAAGGCATAGAACATTATGAACGTGTTCACTGAGGACCACGTAGCCGCCTTGCACAATTGTTCAAGGGTCGCACCACGGCGGGCCGCCCAAGAAGGTCCAACCGACCGAGTAGAATGGGTCTTTATGATAGCAGGAACTGGAAGGCTAGCCTGTACATAAGCATGTGCAATCACCATTCTAATCCATCTGGCCAGGGTCTGCCTGTGAGCAGGCCAGCCACGTTTGTGAAAACCAAACAGAACAAAGAGAGAATCCGACTTCCTGATGGATGCAGTTCTCTTCACGTAGATACGGAGTGCCCGTACTACATCCAAAGACCTCTCTTTGGAAGACAAGTCAGGAGAGGCAAAGGCCGGAACCACAATCTTCTGATTAAGGTGGAAAGAAGACACCACCTTCGGTAAATACCCGGGATGTGTTCTAAAAACCACCCGATCACGGTGAAAAATCAGATAAGGTGACCTACAAGACAAAGCACCCAAATCCAACACCCGTCTAGCAGAGCAATAGCCAGCAGAAACAATACCTTAAGAGAAAGCCACTTAAGGTCTGCAGATTCAAGAGGCTCAAACGGAGACCCTTGCAACACCTCCAGAACCACCGACAGGTCCCAAGGAGCCACAGGCGGGACATAAGGAGGTTGAATCCGCAACACACCCTGAGTGAACGTATGCACATCAGGTAAAGTCGCAATCTTTCTCTGGAACCAAACCGACAAGGCAGAAATATGAATCTTGATGGAGGCCAGAGGAAGGCCCAAGTCCAGGCCTTGTTGTAGAAAGGCCAGAAGTTTGGCCGTACTAAACTTGTAAGCGTCATAATCGTTAGATGCGCACCAAGCAAAGTAAGAGTTCCAGACCTTATGGTAAATCCGAGCAGAAGCCGGTTTCCGGGCCCTCAATATGGTTTGAATGACCGCCTCAGAAAATCCTTTGGCCCTCAAGACGGAAGCTTCAAGAGCCATGCTGTCAAAGCCAAACGGGCTAAATCCTGATATACACAGGGGCCCTGAACGAGGAGATCTGGGCACTGTGAAAGTAGAAGGGGACGCTCTATCGAGAGACCCCGAAGGTCTGAGAACCAATGCCGTCTGGGCCACGCGGGATCGATCAGAAGCAGGATGCCTCCTTCTTGCTTGAACTTCCTTATTACTCTGGACAGGAGTGACACAAGAGGGAACACATATGGCAGCTGAAAGTTCCATGGAATTGCCAGTGCGTCCACGAACGCTGCTTGAGGATCCCTTGTCCTTGCTCCGAAGACCGGAACCTTGTGCTTGTGTCGAGATGCCATCAGGTCCACATCTGGAAGGCCCCACCTGTCCACGAGGAGTTGAAACACTTCTGGATGGAGGCTCCACTCTCTGGCGTGTACGTCCTGATGACTGAGAAAGTCCGCTTCCCAGTTTAGGACCCCCGGAATGAATACTGCCGATATGGCTGGCAGATGGCATTCCACCCACTGAAGAATCCGTGATACTTCCCTCATCGCCATGCAGCTTAGAGTGCCGCCTTGATGATTGATGTATGCCACTGTGGTGGCGTTGTCCGACTGTACTTGAACAGGTCTGTTCTGTATAAAATGCTGGGTCAAGTTCAGTGAGTTGAACAACGCCGCAATTCCAGAATGTTTATCGGGAGGAGAGACTCCTCCTCGGTCCACCGACCCTGAAGGGAGTGTTGCTCCAACACCGCGCCCCAACCTCTCAAACTGGCATCCGTCATCAGAGGGACCCAGTTGGAGATCCAGAAGGGACGACCCCTGCTCAATCGTTGGTCCTGAAGTCACCAGCTCAGTGACAGACGGACCTCTGGAGACAAGGAGATCATGTGAGACCTGATCCGGTGAGGCAGGCCGTCCCACTTGGCAAGAATCAGCTTCTGCAGAGGGCGGGAATGGAATTGAGCATACTCCACCATGTCGAAAGCTGACACCATGAGACCTAGCACTTGCATTGCCGAATGTATCGACACTTGCGGACGAGATAGGAAGCAACGAATCCTGTCCTGAAGCTTCAGAACTTTCTCCTGAGACAAGAACAACCGCTGGTTGTGCGTGTCCAACAATGCCCCCAGGTGCACCATGCTCTGAGCAGGGACCAGGGAAGATTTCTTCCAGTTGATGAGCCACCCGTGGGCTTGTAGAAACCGGATAGTCAGATCCAGGTGGCGTAGGAGAATTTCTGGGGAATTTGCCAGGATCAACAAGTCGTCCAGATACGGTAGGAAGCTTCAAGAGCCATGCTGTCAAAGCCAAACGGGCTAAATCCTGATATACACAGGGGCCCTGAACGAGGAGATCTGGGCGCTGTGAAAGTAGAAGGGGACGCTCTATCGAGAGACCCCGAAGGTCTGAGAACCAATGCCGTCTGGGCCACGCGGGATCGATCAGAAGCAGGATGCCTCCTTCTTGCTTGAACTTCCTTATTACTCTGGACAGGAGTGACACAAGAGGGAACACATATGGCAGCTGAAAGTTCCATGGAATTGCCAGTGCGTCCACGAACGCTGCTTGAGGATCCCTTGTCCTTGCTCCGAAGACCGGAACCTTGTGCTTGTGTCGAGACGCCATCAGGTCCACATCTGAAAGGCCCCACCTGTCCACGAGGAGTTGAAACACTTCTGGATGGAGGCTCCACTCTCTGGCGTGTACGTCCTGATGACTGAGAAAGTCCGCTTCCCAGTTTAGGACCCCCGGAATGAATACTGCCGATATGGCTGGCAGATGGCATTCCACCCACTGAAGAATCCGTGATACTTCCCTCATCGCCATGCAGCTTAGAGTGCCGCCTTGATGATTGATGTATGCCACTGTGGTGGCGTTGTTCGACTGTACTTGAACAGGTCTGTTCTGTATAAAATGCTGGGTCAAGTTCAGTGAGTTGAACAACGCCGCAATTCCAGAATGTTTATCGGGAGGAGAGACTCCTCCTCGGTCCACCGACCCTGATGTTATGATTCCAGTACTTCTGACCAGAGGAGATCTTATGACAGAGGCCAGAGTACTGGAAGGAAATGCTGGTTACGGGAGCGGGAAAGCCTAGTAACCCCTGGCGCCCTAACTCCGTTGTCTCGCCCGTGTAATCAGAAATCCCCTGCGAGACTATGGTTGCTTGAGCCCATGGCAGCCGCGTTTGAAGGGCGGATTATGTTTGCCCAACTCCGATGCCCCCTCAGGTCTTAATGGGAGACAAAGGGAAATCCGAGACAGGGTGATAACAAGGGGCCCTCTGACTAAGCAACCAGGCCAGGGGCTACAAGCTAACTAACTTAAACCAGAAGTATGTGCGGACAAACCGCCAGGGAAAAGGACAACCAAAAATCCACTAATCCGTTACTCCTATCCAGCACCGCTGGATACCAGAGTGGATTTGTGGGAGCGGAATCCTCCGCAAAAAGCTCCGAAACACAATATAACCAAATAATAAATAGTAAGCGGTCAAGCCGCAACACACGGCTACGCCGCGACTCACGAACACCACAGGATGTTAAAGGTGCTCGGTCTGGACTCCAGGAAAGGATGACAACTTCCGAGTACTGGATCACTGAGGACAGGAACGACCGGATAGAACAGGACTGGAAAACTCTCTGCAACTGACACAGCAAACAGGAAGCTATAACCGGCGTCTGTGAGAAGTCCTGAGAGTGCCTTTAAATGGAAGCCCTCCAATCAGGAGCCAGACAGGGCTAATTACAACATGCCGTGCAGCTGCATGCTGCACGGCCAGGAACCAATGAGGTGATTAACTTAGACCCAGCAACGGGGAACGCGGTCCGACAGTGGCGTCCCCGTTGCTAGGGTCTGTGCGGCTCCGTGCGCCCGGCGTCTAGCGTTGCTAGGGAGCCGACGGCTGTCCGCATGCGGCGTCCCTAGTTGCTAGGCGCCGGGCCGCACTGACGAGCGGACCCTCGGCGCCTAACAGTACCCCCCCCTTGAGGAGGGGTCAAGGAACCCCTAAGGCCAGGTTTCTGAGGAAATTCTCGAAAAAATGCCCTCTTGAGCCTCGGGGCATGGAGATCCTTATCCAGGACCCAAGACCTTTCTTCTGGACCATAACCTCTCCAATGTACCAGAAAATAAAGCCGACCCCGGGACAACTTGGAATCGAGAACCTTCTCCACCAAGAACTCCTGCTGACCCTGTACATCTACTGGTGATTTCCCCTGAGAGACCTTTCGAGGAAATCTACTGGAAGAAACGTATGGTTTCAACAAGGAGCAATGGAAGGTATTTCCGATCCGGAGAGTTCTTGGTAAACGTAACCGGAAAGCAACTGGATTGATTTTTTTTATAATATGAAATGGTCCAATAAATTTGGGGCCCAATCTGGCTGAGGTTTGTCGAAGTTTAATGTTGCGAGTCGACAACCATACCCTATCTCCTACTTTAAAAGTGCAAGGCCGCCGGAGCCTGTCAGAAAATTTTTTCTCCCGAAATGCCGCTTTTCTGAGAGCAAGGTGCACTTTTCTCCAAATGAGTCTGAGATGAGAGGTCAAGGTCAGCGAGGAGACAGAGGAATGTTGAAAAAAGGAATTAGCCCTGGGGTGAAAACCGAAAACTGTAAAAAATGGAGACACATTGGTGGAGGAATGACAGGCATTGTTGTAAGCAAACTCCGCCAAAGGAAGAAACTCGGACCAATCATTTTGGAGTTTGGCAGAGTACAAACGCAAATACTGTTTTAATGATTGATTAACTCGCTCAGTCTGCCCGTTGGATTGGGGATGGTAGCCGGACGTTAAAGACAATTTCATCTTTAATGAGGCACAAAAAGACTTCCAAAATTGTGCAATGAATTGTGGACCCCGATCAGAAACAATATCAGTGGGTAATCCATGGAGTCTGAAAACATGGCGGAGGAACAAAACTGCCAATCCCTGGGCAGATGGCAGTCGGGGAAGAGCAATGAAATGGGCCATCTTGCTAAAACGGTCCACTACTACCCATATGACTCGGCATCCGGCTGACAGAGGGAGGTCTACCACAAAATCCATGGAAATATGAGACCATGGCCTGAGAGGAACATTTAAGGGCATAAGTTGACCGATAGGCAAGGAACGGGGAACTTTATGCTGTGCACAGACTTGACAAGAAAAAACAAACTCCTTAATGTCTTTGGAAAGACCAGGCCACCATACTGAGCGGGAGACTAATTCCAAAGTCTTAGAGATCCCCGGATGCCCGGCAACTTTGCTATCATGAAACTCAGTCAAAACAGTTGCTCTCAAAAACTCAGGGACATAAAGACGACCAGCAGGAGTATTTCCAGGAGCTTGATGTTGAAGCTGCTTTAACTGGGTGAATAAATCTTGTGTGAGACCTGCCCGAATGACTGAAGACGGAAGTATGGGAGTAACAGGACTGTTATCATGAACTGGAAGAAAACTGCGTGACAGGGCATCCGCCTTGGTATTCTTGGAACCTGGCCTGAAGGTGATAAAAAACTTGAAACGAGTAAAAAATAAAGCCCAACGAGCCTGCCGGGCATTCAGCCGTTTAGCTGATTCGATGTACTGAAGATTTTTGTGATCAGTCAAAACTGAAATGGTATGTGTTGCTCCCTCAAGCCAATGCCTCCACTCCTCGAAAGCCCATTTAATAGCCAGTAATTCCCGGTTACCAACATCGTAGTTGGATTCAGCAGAAGAGAATTTCCTGGACATAAAGGCACAAGGATGTAATTCTAGAGAGTCCGGATCCTTCTGAGACAGGATAGCCCCTACTCCAACCTCCGAGGCATCAACCTCAACAATGAAAGGCAATTCTGGGTTGGGATGTCTGAGGACTGGGGCTGAGATGAAGGCTTGTTTCAAGGCCTGAAAAGATACTTCAGCTTCACGTGACCAGTTGGTTGGATCCGCTCCCTTCTTAGTCAGTGCCACAATGGGAGCAACCAGGTCGGAGAAAGAATGAATAAATCTTCTATAATAATTCGCAAACCCTAAAAAGCGCTGAATTGCTTTTAAGTTGGTGGGTTGCGCCCAACTAAGGATGGCTTGGAGCTTCTTTGGTTCCATACAGAATCCCCGAGGGGAAATAATGTACCCTAAAAAGGATACCTCCGTGACATGAAATTCACACTTCTCCAGCTTGGCATATAGGTGATTTTCACGTAATTTTTGAAGAACCTGACGCACCTGGGTAACATGTTGTTCAATAGAGTCAGAATAGATCAAAATATCGTCTAAGTAGACGACTACGAATCTTCCAATAAAATCACGGAGCACATCGTTAATGAGATCCTGGAAAACTGCCGGAGCGTTAGACAGGCCGAATGGCATAACCAGATACTCGTAGTGACCCGATTGAGTACTGAATGCCGTTTTCCACTCATCTCCTGACTTGATTCGGATGAGGTTATACGCTCCTCTCAGGTCAATCTTAGAAAAAATCACAGCCGAACGTAGCTGATCAAAGAGGACAGAAATCAGCGGCAAAGGGTAAGTATTTTTTACTGAGATCTTATTCAAGGCTCTAAAGTCAATGCAGGGTCTGAGTGATCCATCTTTCTTCTCCACAAAGAAGAAGCCTGCACTTAAAGGGGATTTAGATGGCCTGATAAATCCTTTCCCTAGGCTCTCTTTAACATACTCATTCATGGCCACAGTTTCTGGTCCGGACAATGCATATAACCTTCCCTTTGGCAATGTGGCACCAGGAATTAGCTCAATAGCACAATCATAAGGCCGATGGGGAGGCAGAATGTCCGCATTGCCCTTGGAAAATACATCAACAAAATCCTGGTATTCCACAGGAATAGGTGCGGGAATGACAGCAGCAATTCTGAGGGGAAGCGTAATACATTCCTTATTACAGATGGTACCCCATTGTGAGATCTCCCCCGACTGCCAATCAATGATGGGATTATGAAAGGCCAGCCAAGGGTGACCCAGAACCACTGGAACTGCTGGGCAATGGGTAAGGAAAAATTCAATTTTTTCGGAATGAAGAGCTCCAACCGAAAGTAGAACAGGGGGTGTACAGAGAGACATAACCCCATTGGATAAGGGACTCCCATCTAAACCATGCATGGTGATATGCCTACCCAAGGTTAACTGAGGAATACCTAAGGCCTTGGCCCACGTTAAGTCCATAAAGTTCCCTGCAGCTCCACTGTCAACGAAAGCCGACACCGAAGAACAGAGGCTGCCAAAGGAAACTTTAGCTGGGACTAACAGGGAATTATTCGAGGAGATAAGCTGCAGACCAAAGTGAACCCCCTCACAATTCACTTGGTCGAGGCGTTTCCCGACTTGCTCGGACAATTACGGGCAAAATGTCCTTTACCCCCACAGTACAAACAAAGACCAGAATTTTGCCTTCTGGTTCTTTCTTCAGGAGACAGCTTGGAGAGACCCATCTGCATGGGCTCCTCTATGTCCACAGGAATGGAAAAAACACAAGGGGTAGACCCGACAGGTGCTCCTTTTTCAGCCCTCCGCTCTCTGAGACGACGATCAATCTTAATAGAAAGCTCCATGAGTTTATCGAGAGTCTCAGGAGCGGGATACTGAAGGAGACTGTCTTTTATAGACTCAGATAAGCCGAGGCGAAACTGACTGCGCAGGGCTGGGTCATTCCATCCACAGTCGTTCGACCAACGGCGAAACTCCGTACAATAAATCTCTGCGGGATTCCTACCCTGTCTGAGAGCACGTAACTGACTCTCGGCGGATGCCTCTCTATCAGGGTCATCATACAATAGCCCTAAAGACCCCAGAAAGGCGTCTACAGACAACAATGCCGGATCCTCTGTTCTTAAACCAAAAGCCCAGGTCTGGGGATCCCCCTGAAGTAAAGAAATAATAATTCCGACCCGCTGAGATTCCGTACCTGAGGAGACTGGTCTTAAACGAAAATAAAGTTTACAAGACTCTTTAAAATTAAAAAACTGCTTCCTATCACCAGAAAAACGGTCAGGCAAATGCATTTTCAGTTCAGGAACGACCCTTGGGGAAGTCCGTAAAAGATCTTCCTGTGACCTCACCCGAAGGGAAAGATCCTGAACCATCTGAGTAAGTTCTTGAATCTGGCTAACTAGAAGCTGGCCAGGATTTGGCCCTAAACCAGTGGGATTCATGAGGCCGACAAATCTTCTAAACTGAATAAGGGAAAAAATCAAACCCTGTTAAATTTTAAGTTTTGGTCTGGCCGGTTATAATGTTATGATTCCAGTACTTCTGACCAGAGGAGATCTTATGACAGAGGCCAGAGTACTGGAAGGAAATGCTGGTTACGGGAGCGGGAAAGCCTAGTAACCCCTGGCGCCCTAACTCCGTTGTCTCGCCCGTGTAATCAGAAATCCCCTGCGAGACTATGGTTGCTTGAGCCCATGGCAGCCGCGTTTGAAGGGCGGATTATGTTTGCCCAACTCCGATGCCCCCTCAGGTCTTAATGGGAGACAAAGGGAAATCCGAGACAGGGTGATAACAAGGGGCCCTCTGACTAAGCAACCAGGCCAGGGGCTACAAGCTAACTAACTTAAACCAGAAGTATGTGCGGACAAACCGCCAGGGAAAAGGACAACCAAAAATCCACTAATCCGTTACTCCTATCCAGCACCGCTGGATACCAGAGTGGATTTGTGTGAGCGGAATCCTCCGCAAAAAGCTCCGAAACACAATATAACCAAATAATAAATAGTAAGCGGTCAAGCCGCAACACACGGCTACGCCGCGACTCACGAACACCACAGGATGTTAAAGGTGCTCGGTCTGGACTCCAGGAAAGGATGACAACTTCCGAGTACTGGATCACTGAGGACAGGAACGACCGGATAGAACAGGACTGGAAAACTCTCTGCAACTGACACAGCAAACAGGAAGCTATAACCGGCGTCTGTGAGAAGTCCTGAGAGTGCCTTTAAATGGAAGCCCTCCAATCAGGAGCCAGACAGGGCTAATTACAACATGCCGTGCAGCTGCATGCTGCACGGCCAGGAACCAATGAGGTGATTAACTTAGACCCAGCAACGGGGAACGCGGTCCGACAGTGGCGTCCCCGTTGCTAGGGTCTGTGCGGCTCCGTGCGCCCGGCGTCTAGCGTTGCTAGGGAGCCGGCGGCTGTCCGCATGCGGCGTCCCTAGTTGCTAGGCGCCGGGCCGCACTGACGAGCGGACCCTCGGCGCCTAACACCTGAAGGGAGTGTTGCTCCAACACCGCGCCCCAACCTCTCAAACTGGCATCCGTCATCAGAGGGACCCAGTTGGAGATCCAGAAGGGACGACCCCTGCTCAATCGTTGGTCCTGAAGTCACCAGCTCAGTGACAGACGGACCTCTGGAGACAAGGAGATCATGTGAGACCTGATCCGGTGAGGCAGGCCGTCCCACTTGGCAAGAATCAGCTTCTGCAGAGGGCGGGAATGGAATTGAGCATACTCCACCATGTCGAAAGCTGACACCATGAGACCTAGCACTTGCATTGCCGAATGTATCGACACTTGCGGACGAGATAGGAAGCAACGAATCCTGTCCTGAAGCTTCAGAACTTTCTCCTGAGACAAGAACAACCGCTGGTTGTGCGTGTCCAACAATGCCCCCAGGTGCACCATGCTCTGAGCAGGGACCAGGGAAGATTTCTTCCAGTGTGCGACTGCGGCTGTGGCTGTATCTGCATACGAAATGCTACATTACAGTGATTTCCAGGAATACACTACAACGTAGTATTTCGTATGCAGATACAGCCGCAGTCACACACAGAATATAGGCATGCCGCATATCATTTTAATCAGCAGAAGCTGCTGGTGCCCCTAAGCATACCAAATGCCCTAGGCATTTGCCTAGTTTGCATATGCCTAAGGCCGGCTCTGCTGGGGGGTAAGGAACTCCCCGAACCTGAACCCTCAGCTGCAATGTTTTCCTCAAATGTGTCTGCAGCGTCACCACCACGCAATGTGGGATCAGCCCCAGCACCGTCGCCCCTTGTAGCTGAAATATCTGAAAGTCCTCTTGAGTCCCCTGTACAATAACAGCAGCACAATACCAGACAAGAACCCCCTGTGCAGTGTATTAGCACAAACAGGGGACTCAAGAGGTACAGTATATGGTGACTAAAAATCACAGAGAAAAATACTCACTGAGTATATCTTGTGAAACACCTATATTACCTGACAAACCTGACGCACTTAGCCCCCTCAGGTTATAGAATAATATAGGGATAGCAATCTGAGTGAGATACACGAAATGGAGGTCACACAGCAGCTACAGTATATGCACACACACATAGTCACACTGTACAATGCAGAAATTATGACATGCAATAAAACTGTACTGGACTAGCAATACAGAGTAATACTAAGTATAGCTATACACTCAATCGATATAACAATGCACAGTAAATACTGGATGTATATCACAGGGTACTTGTACTATATAACCCTGACTAAATGCACTCTTTCTTAACTAACGCTGTCAGCAGACATGTAGAATACTTAAGTGTCCTGTAAAATGCACAGCGCTGACATGCAGGCGGCTTTACAGAGGAGGATTTGCCCAAACAGTCCCAGGATCAGCTCCACTTGTCCTAATGGCGCCCAAACGCTGACAGGGAGTGAGGGAGAGAGAGATATGCAGCTCCAGGGCAGGAACATTTACTCTAAATGGCGCCCTGGGGCTGGGGGAGGGGCTACAGGTCAAAGCCTTATCCTCCTGCTGGACTTCACCACCGGGTACTGTGGGCTTATATAAACGGTTTATGAGAGAAAACCGACCTGTGCCCTTGCCCTGGTGGTCTAGTGGGGTCCCTGTACTGCCACAGGGTCCACGCCAGCGCGCGCGGCCCGCCTCCCATCGGCCGCGCGGGATCGCGATTTACAGCGGGTCCCGCCGGGAGGACCCACTTACCTCTCCCTGAGTGCGGCCACGCAATCCAGGAGAACAGCGGCAGTGTGTGTGACTAACTGGAAAAAAACGGAGCCTCCGCTGTAAGTACCCGGCAACCAGGGCGCGGAAGTATACAACGCCGCTGGGGGAGGTGATGGAGCTGCAGCAGGAGATGTCTGACTGACATCTAACACAGACAGTGTCTCTGCTGCAGCCCTTGAAGTCTTCATTTTTCATTAAAAGCTTCTTCTCAGGGCTGTTGTATGCCTGCTTACTGCATGGCACCAACTACAAAACTGAGCTCCTGTGCACGGAGACACATTGGTGGAGGAATGACAGGCATTGTTGTAAGCAAACTCCGCCAAAGGAAGAAACTCGGACCAATCATTTTGGAGTTTGGCAGAGTACAAACGCAAATACTGTTTTAATGATTGATTAACTCGCTCAGTCTGCCCGTTGGATTGGGGATGGTAGCCGGACGTTAAAGACAATTTCATCTTTAATGAGGCACAAAAAGACTTCCAAAATTGTGCAATGAATTGTGGACCCCGATCAGAAACAATATCAGTGGGTAATCCATGGAGTCTGAAAACATGGCGGAGGAACAAAACTGCCAATCCCTGGGCAGATGGCAGTCGGGGAAGAGCAATGAAATGGGCCATCTTGCTAAAACGGTCCACTACTACCCATATGACTCGGCATCCGGCTGACAGAGGGAGGTCTACCACAAAATCCATGGAAATATGAGACCATGGCCTGAGAGGAACATTTAAGGGCATAAGTTGACCGATAGGCAAGGAACGGGGAACTTTATGCTGTGCACAGACTTGACAAGAAAAAACAAACTCCTTAATGTCTTTGGAAAGACCAGGCCACCATACTGAGCGGGAGACTAATTCCAAAGTCTTAGAGATCCCCGGATGCCCGGCAACTTTGCTATCATGAAACTCAGTCAAAACAGTTGCTCTCAAAAACTCAGGGACATAAAGACGACCAGCAGGAGTATTTCCAGGAGCTTGATGTTGAAGCTGCTTTAACTGGGTGAATAAATCTTGTGTGAGACCTGCCCGAATGACTGAAGACGGAAGTATGGGAGTAACAGGACTGTTATCATGAACTGGAAGAAAACTGCGTGACAGGGCATCCGCCTTGGTATTCTTGGAACCTGGCCTGAAGGTGATAAAAAACTTGAAACGAGTAAAAAATAAAGCCCAACGAGCCTGCCGGGCATTCAGCCGTTTAGCTGATTCGATGTACTGAAGATTTTTGTGATCAGTCAAAACTGAAATGGTATGTGTTGCTCCCTCAAGCCAATGCCTCCACTCCTCGAAAGCCCATTTAATAGCCAGTAATTCCCGGTTACCAACATCGTAGTTGGATTCAGCAGAAGAGAATTTCCTGGACATAAAGGCACAAGGATGTAATTCTAGAGAGTCCGGATCCTTCTGAGACAGGATAGCCCCTACTCCAACCTCCGAGGCATCAACCTCAACAATGAAAGGCAATTCTGGGTTGGGATGTCTGAGGACTGGGGCTGAGATGAAGGCTTGTTTCAAGGCCTGAAAAGATACTTCAGCTTCACGTGACCAGTTGGTTGGATCCGCTCCCTTCTTAGTCAGTGCCACAATGGGAGCAACCAGGTCGGAGAAAGAATGAATAAATCTTCTATAATAATTCGCAAACCCTAAAAAGCGCTGAATTGCTTTTAAGTTGGTGGGTTGCGCCCAACTAAGGATGGCTTGGAGCTTCTTTGGTTCCATACAGAATCCCCGAGGGGAAATAATGTACCCTAAAAAGGATACCTCCGTGACATGAAATTCACACTTCTCCAGCTTGGCATATAGGTGATTTTCACGTAATTTTTGAAGAACCTGACGCACCTGGGTAACATGTTGTTCAATAGAGTCAGAATAGATCAAAATATCGTCTAAGTAGACGACTACGAATCTTCCAATAAAATCACGGAGCACATCGTTAATGAGATCCTGGAAAACTGCCGGAGCGTTAGACAGGCCGAATGGCATAACCAGATACTCGTAGTGACCCGATTGAGTACTGAATGCCGTTTTCCACTCATCTCCTGACTTGATTCGGATGAGGTTATACGCTCCTCTCAGGTCAATCTTAGAAAAAATCACAGCCGAACGTAGCTGATCAAAGAGGACAGAAATCAGCGGCAAAGGGTAAGTATTTTTTACTGAGATCTTATTCAAGGCTCTAAAGTCAATGCAGGGTCTGAGTGATCCATCTTTCTTCTCCACAAAGAAGAAGCCTGCACTTAAAGGGGATTTAGATGGCCTGATAAATCCTTTCCCTAGGCTCTCTTTAACATACTCATTCATGGCCACAGTTTCTGGTCCGGACAATGCATATAACCTTCCCTTTGGCAATGTGGCACCAGGAATTAGCTCAATAGCACAATCATAAGGCCGATGGGGAGGCAGAATGTCCGCATTGCCCTTGGAAAATACATCAACAAAATCCTGGTATTCCACAGGAATAGGTGCGGGAATGACAGCAGCAATTCTGAGGGGAAGCGTAATACATTCCTTATTACAGATGGTACCCCATTGTGAGATCTCCCCCGACTGCCAATCAATGATGGGATTATGAAAGGCCAGCCAAGGGTGACCCAGAACCACTGGAACTGCTGGGCAATGGGTAAGGAAAAATTCAATTTTTTCGGAATGAAGAGCTCCAACCGAAAGTAGAACAGGGGGTGTACAGAGAGACATAACCCCATTGGATAAGGGACTCCCATCTAAACCATGCATGGTGATATGCCTACCCAAGGTTAACTGAGGAATACCTAAGGCCTTGGCCCACGTTAAGTCCATAAAGTTCCCTGCAGCTCCACTGTCAACGAAAGCCGACACCGAAGAACAGAGGCTGCCAAAGGAAACTTTAGCTGGGACTAACAGGGAATTATTCGAGGAGATAAGCTGCAGACCAAAGTGAACCCCCTCACAATTCACTTGGTCGAGGCGTTTCCCGACTTGCTCGGACAATTACGGGCAAAATGTCCTTTACCCCCACAGTACAAACAAAGACCAGAATTTTGCCTTCTGGTTCTTTCTTCAGGAGACAGCTTGGAGAGACCCATCTGCATGGGCTCCTCTATGTCCACAGGAATGGAAAAAACACAAGGGGTAGACCCGACAGGTGCTCCTTTTTCAGCCCTCCGCTCTCTGAGACGACGATCAATCTTAATAGAAAGCTCCATGAGTTTATCGAGAGTCTCAGGAGCGGGATACTGAAGGAGACTGTCTTTTATAGACTCAGATAAGCCGAGGCGAAACTGACTGCGCAGGGCTGGGTCATTCCATCCACAGTCGTTCGACCAACGGCGAAACTCCGTACAATAAATCTCTGCGGGATTCCTACCCTGTCTGAGAGCACGTAACTGACTCTCGGCGGATGCCTCTCTATCAGGGTCATCATACAATAGCCCTAAAGACCCCAGAAAGGCGTCTACAGACAACAATGCCGGATCCTCTGTTCTTAAACCAAAAGCCCAGGTCTGGGGATCCCCCTGAAGTAAAGAAATAATAATTCCGACCCGCTGAGATTCCGTACCTGAGGAGACTGGTCTTAAACGAAAATAAAGTTTACAAGACTCTTTAAAATTAAAAAACTGCTTCCTATCACCAGAAAAACGGTCAGGCAAATGCATTTTCGGTTCAGGAACGACCCTTGGGGAAGTCCGTAAAAGATCTTCCTGTGACCTCACCCGAAGGGAAAGATCCTGAACCATCTGAGTAAGTTCTTGAATCTGGCTAACTAGAAGCTGGCCAGGATTTGGCCCTAAACCAGTGGGATTCATGAGGCCGACAAATCTTCTAAACTGAATAAGGGAAAAAATCAAACCCTGTTAAATTTTAAGTTTTGGTCTGGCCGGTTATAATGTTATGATTCCAGTACTTCTGACCAGAGGAGATCTTATGACAGAGGCCAGAGTACTGGAAGGAAATGCTGGTTACGGGAGCGGGAAAGCCTAGTAACCCCTGGCGCCCTAACTCCGTTGTCTCGCCCGTGTAATCAGAAATCCCCTGCGAGACTATGGTTGCTTGAGCCCATGGCAGCCGCGTTTGAAGGGCGGATTATGTTTGCCCAACTCCGATGCCCTCTCAGGTCTTAATGGGAGACAAAGGGAAATCCGAGACAGGGTGATAACAAGGGGCCCTCTGACTAAGCAACCAGGCCAGGGGCTACAAGCTAACTAACTTAAACCAGAAGTATGTGCGGACAAACCGCCAGGGAAAAGGACAACCAAAAATCCACTAATCCGTTACTCCTATCCAGCACCGCTGGATACCAGAGTGGATTTGTGTGAGCGGAATCCTCCGCAAAAAGCTCCGAAACACAATATAACCAAATAATAAATAGTAAGCGGTCAAGCCGCAACACACGGCTACGCCGCGACTCACGAACACCACAGGATGTTAAAGGTGCTCGGTCTGGACTCCAGGAAAGGATGACAACTTCCGAGTACTGGATCACTGAGGACAGGAACGACCGGATAGAACAGGACTGGAAAACTCTCTGCAACTGACACAGCAAACAGGAAGCTATAACCGGCGTCTGTGAGAAGTCCTGAGAGTGCCTTTAAATGGAAGCCCTCCAATCAGGAGCCAGACAGGGCTAATTACAACATGCCGTGCAGCTGCATGCTGCACGGCCAGGAACCAATGAGGTGATTAACTTAGACCCAGCAACGGGGAACGCGGTCCGACAGTGGCGTCCCCGTTGCTAGGGTCTGTGCGGCTCCGTGCGCCCGGCGTCTAGCGTTGCTAGGGAGCCGGCGGCTGTCCGCATGCGGCGTCCCTAGTTGCTAGGCGCCGGGCCGCACTGACGAGCGGACCCTCGGCGCCTAACACCTGAAGGGAGTGTTGCTCAAACACCGCGCCCCAACCTCTCAAACTGGCATCCGTCATCAGAGGGACCCAGTTGGAGATCCAGAAGGGACGACCCCTGCTCAATCGTTGGTCCTGAAGTCACCAGCTCAGTGACAGACGGACCTCTGGAGACAAGGAGATCATGTGAGACCTGATCCGGTGAGGCAGGCCGTCCCACTTGGCAAGAATCAGCTTCTGCAGAGGGCGGGAATGGAATTGAGCATACTCCACCATGTCGAAAGCTGACACCACGAGACCTAGCACTTGCATTGCCGAATGTATCGACACTTGCGGACGAGATAGGAAGCAACGAATCCTGTCCTGAAGCTTCAGAACTTTCTCCTGAGACAAGAACAACCGCTGGTTGTGCGTGTCCAACAATGCCCCCAGGTGCACCATGCTCTGAGCAGGGACCAGGGAAGATTTCTTCCAGTGTGCGACTGCGGCTGTGGCTGTATCTGCATACGAAATGCTACATTACAGTGATTTCCAGGAATACACTACAACGTAGTATTTCGTATGCAGATACAGCCGCAGTCACACACAGAATATAGGCATGCCGCATATCATTTTAATCAGCAGAAGCTGCTGGTGCCCCTAAGCATACCAAATGCCCTAGGCATTTGCCTAGTTTGCATATGCCTAAGGCCGGCTCTGCTGGGGGGTAAGGAACTCCCCGAACCTGAACCCTCAGCTGCAATGTTTTCCTCAAATGTGTCTGCAGCGTCACCACCACGCAATGTGGGATCAGCCCCAGCACCGTCGCCCCTTGTAGCTGAAATATCTGAAAGTCCTCTTGAGTCCCCTGTACAATAACAGCAGCACAATACCAGACAAGAACCCCCTGTGCAGTGTATTAGCACAAACAGGGGACTCAAGAGGTACAGTATATGGTGACTAAAAATCACAGAGAAAAATACTCACTGAGTATATCTTGTGAAACACCTATATTACCTGACAAACCTGACGCACTTAGCCCCCTCAGGTTATAGAATAATATAGGGATAGCAATCTGAGTGAGATACACGAAATGGAGGTCACACAGCAGCTACAGTATATGCACACACACATAGTCACACTGTACAATGCAGAAATTATGACATGCAATAAAACTGCGCTGGACTAGCAATACAGAGTAATACTAAGTATAGCTATACACTCAATCGATATAACAATGCACAGTAAATACTGGATGTATATCACAGGGTACTTGTACTATATAACCCTGACTAAATGCACTCTTTCTTAACTAACGCTGTCAGCAGACATGTAGAATACTTAAGTGTCCTGTAAAATGCACAGCGCTGACATGCAGGCGGCTTTACAGAGGAGGATTTGCCCAAACAGTCCCAGGATCAGCTCCACTTGTCCTAATGGCGCCCAAACGCTGACAGGGAGTGAGGGAGAGAGAGATATGCACCTCCAGGGCAGGAACATTTACTCTAAATGGCGCCCTGGGGCTGGGGGAGGGGCTACAGGTCAAAGCCTTATCCTCCTGCTGGACTTCACCACCGGGTACTGTGGGCTTATATAAACGGTTTATGAGAGAAAACCGACCTGTGCCCTTGCCCTGGTGGTCTAGTGGGGTCCCTGTACTGCCACAGGGTCCACGCCAGCGCGCGCGGCCCGCCTCCCATCGGCCGCGCGGGATCGCGATTTACAGCGGGTCCCGCCGGGAGGACCCACTTACCTCTCCCTGAGTGCGGCCACGCAATCCAGGAGAACAGCGGCAGTGTGTGTGACTAACTGGAAAAAAACGGAGCCTCCGCTGTAAGTACCCGGCAACCAGGGCGCGGAAGTATACAACGCCGCTGGGGGAGGTGATGGAGCTGCAGCAGGAGATGTCTGACTGACATCTAACACAGACAGTGTCTCTGCTGCAGCCCTTGAAGTCTTCATTTTTCATTAAAAGCTTCTTCTCAGGGCTGTTGTATGCCTGCTTACTGCATGGCACCAACTACAAAACTGAGCTCCTGTGCACGGAGGCGGGGTTATAGAGGAGGCGGCGCTATGCATTCTGGGAACAGTCAAAGCTTTGAGCCTGTTGGTACCTCGGATCAAGATCCTACTCTACACCCCAATGTCATTCCCTGTGGAGCCCAATGTACACCGCAGCAGAAATCAGAGTGTTCCCATCATACCTTGTATTTTTGCACCTCTTGCCAGAAGAGCAGCCCGTTTTCAAAAAAATCCCCTTTTAGAGATATGAAGCGTTGGAACTGGCTTGCTGTAATGGGGTTCAGCAGCGCTTTACGGAAGGCGATAATTTCTTTGGAGGATGAAACCCACTTGCTGTCCAGGTGCTGAAATGAAAGAGCTCACCTGGGTTATCCTATGATAAACAATTCATATCTCCCCATGGAGGAGATGTTTTAAACTCAACCTTAGCGAGAAATAAAGTTACGTTGTCCACTGCAACCTAGCAGCTGCCACTTTTATCCAGCACAGTCTATAAAATGATGGAAGCTCCACTTTATCTCTCTCTCTAAGGTTTGATACATCTCCCGCATAGGTGTTCTGCTATGTACTGAGTGCATGCATCAGGCGCTTTATACATATCAAGAATTGTTCAGAAATATGAATATTTTAAACACAGATATTTGTCTGGATAATTACAGTGCATCCGGAAAGTATTCACAGCGCTTCACTTTTTCCACATTTTGTTATGTTACAGCCTTATTCCAAAATGGAATAAATTCATTTTTCCCTCAGAATTCTACACACAATGGTGGTCATTCCGAGTTGTTCGCTCGTTGCCGATTTTCGTTATGCTGCGATTTGTTGCTAAATGCACATGGTACGCCGAGCGCATGCGCTAAGTTATTTTACACAAAACTTAGTAGATTTGCTGGTGTTCGTGCGGCGCTTTTCAGTCGCACTGCTGATTGGTGAATGATTGACAGGAAAGGGGCGTTTCTGGGTGGTAACTGAGCGTTTTCCGGGAGTGTGCTAAAAAACGCAGACGTGTCAGGCAAAAACGCGGGAGTGTCTGGAGAAACGGGGGAGTGGCTGGCCGAACGCAGTGCGTGTTTGTGACGTCAAACCAGGAACTAAACGGACCGAGCTGATCGCAATCTAGAAGTAGGTCTGGAGCTACTCAGAAACTGCAAGAAAATATTTAGTAGCAGTTCTGCTACTCTTTCGTTCGCTATTCTGCTAAGCTAAGATACACTTCCAGAGGGCGGTGGCCTAGCGTTTGCAATGCTGCTAAAAGCAGCTAGCGAGCGAACAACTCGGAATGACCACCAATACCCCATAATGACAACGTGAATAACGTTTTTTAGTGATTTTTGCAAATTTATTACAAATAAAAAGAAAACCTAAGAAATCACATGTACATAAGTATTCACAGCCTTTACCATGAAGCTCAAAATTGAGCTCAGGTGCATCCTATTTCCACTGATCATCCTTGAGATGTTCCTAGTCCACCTATGGTAAATTCAGTTGATTGGACATGATCTGGAAAGGCACACACCTGTCTATATAAGGTCCCACACTTGACAGTGCATGTCTGAGCACAAACCAAGCTTGAAGGCTAAGGAATTGTCTTGTAGACCTCCGAGACAGGATTGTCTCGAGGCACAAATCTGGGGAAGGGTACAGAAAAATATCTGCTGATTTGAAGGTCCCAATGAGAAGTTCGGAACCACCAGGACACTTTCTAGAGCTGGCTGGCCGTCTAAACTGAGTGATCGGGGGAGAAGGGCCCTAGTCAGGGAGGTGACCAAGAACCCAATGGTCACTCTGTCAGAACTACAGCATTCCTCATTGAAGAGAGGAGAACCTTCCAGAAGGACAGCCATCTCTGCAGCAATCCAACAATCAGGCCTGTATGGTAGAGTGGCCAGATGGAAGACACTCCTTAGTAAAAAGCACATTGTAGCCCACCTGGAGTTTGCCAAAATGCACCTGAAGGACTCTCAGACCATGAGAAACAAAATTCCCTGGTCTGATGAGACAAAGATTGAACTCTTTGGCGTGAATGCCAGGTGTCATGTTTTGAGGAAACCAGCCACCGCTCATCACCAGGCCAATGCAGTGAAGCATGGTGGTGGCAGCATCATGCTGTGGGGATGTTTTTCAGCAGCAGGAACTGGGAGACTAGTCAGGATAGAGGGAAAGATGAATGCAGCAATGTACAGAGACATCCTAGATGAAAACCTGCTCCAGAGCGCTCTTGACCTCAGACTGGGGCAATGGTTCATGTTTTAGCAGGACAACGACCCTTAGCACACAGCCAAGATATCAAATGAGTGGCTTCAGGTCAACTCTGTGAATGTCCTTGAGTGGCCCAGCCGGAGCCCAGACTTGAATCCGATTGAATGTCTCTGGAGAGATCTGAAAATGGCTGTGCACCGATGCTTCCCATTCAACCTCATGGAGCTTGAGAGATGCTGCAAAGAGGAATGGGCGAAACTGCCCAAAGATAGGTGTGCCAAACTTGTGGCATCATATTCAAAAAGACTTGAGGCTGTAATTGCTGCCAAAAGTGCATCAACAAAGTATTGAGCAAAGGCTGTGAGTACATGTGATTTCCTAGTTTTTTATTTTTAATAAATGTGCAAAAATCTCAAAAAACACTTTTTTCACGTTGTTATTATGGGGTATTGTGTGTAAAATTTTGAGGGGAAAAATTGATTTATTTCAGTTTGGAATAAGGCCGTAACATAACAAAATGTGGGAAAAAAATGATTTTAATACCTACCGGTAAACCCCTTTCTCGTAGTCCATAAGGGATACTGGGTTGTACTTCGGGGATCATTCCGAGTTGTTCGCTCGCTAGCAGTTTTTAGCAGACGTGCAAATGCATTGTCGCCGCCCACTGGGAAGTGTATTTTCGCTTTGCAGAAGTGCAAACGCTTGTGCAGCAAAGCACCTGCAAAATCTTTTTGTGCAAAACAAGACTAGCCCTGTAGTTACTCTTCGTGTGCGTTGATTCTAACGACGGAGGGACGGCTTTTGACGTCACACACCCGCCCAGCATTCTCCCAGCCACGCCTGCTTTTTTCCAGACATGCCTGCGTTTTTCTAAGCACTCCCTGAAAACGGTCAGTTGCCACCCAGAAACGCCCACTTCATGTCAATCTTCCTGCTTTCGGCCGTGTGACTGGAATCTTCGTTAGACCGTGTGCAAACTCACGATGCTCATTGTACCCGTACAAAGCGCCTGCGCATTAGGGTGCATACCATGCACAGAAATGCCGATTTTTAGCCTGATCGCTGCGCTGCGAACAACGGCAGCTAGCGATCAACTCGGAATGACCCCCTTAGTACGATGGGTATAGAAGGGGTCCAAAGGAGCAGGTGCACTTTAAATTTCTTCCACTGGGTGTGCTGGCTCCTCCCCTCTATACCCCCTCCCACAGGCAGTTAAGCAAAATAGTGCCAAAGGAGAAAGCACATACTTGAGAGATGGAACATAACAACAATGAGTGGTGAGGTTCATACACCAGCACACCATAACATAAAACAACCAGCAAACGGCTGGAACAAACAGCAACAGCTGAACAGGTAACTTTTTAGAAAAGATAAGAACCTACAGACAAGTCAACGCACTGTGGTGGGCGCCCAGTATCCCTTATGAACTACGAGAAAGGGATTTACTGGTAGGTATTAAAATCACATTTTCTCTGGCATCCATAAGGGATACTGGGGTGAACTTAGTACGATGGGGACATCCCAAAGCATCCAGAATAGGCGGGAACGTGTGGAGACGTTTGCAAAACCGCCTGCCCAACCAGGGTATCCTCTTTGGCCAGGGTATCAAACTTGTAGAACTTCACAAAGGTGTTCTTCCCCGACCAGGTAGCAGCTCGGCATAATTGTAAGGCCGAGACTCCACGGGCAGCCGCCCTGGAAGACCCCACTGATCTTGTAGAGTGGGCCTTCAGAGACTATGGAACAGGTAAGGATGCCGACACATAGGCCTGTTGGATAGTCAGCCTAATCCAACCAGCAAAGGACTGCTTAGAAGCAGGACAGCCTTTTTTCTGTGAATCATACAGCACGAACAATGAATCAGTCTTACTGATCCGAGCCGTCCTTTTTACATAAATCTTCAAGACCCGCACAGCATCCAATGACTCTGGAGGAGCACAAGTGTCAGCACTAGATGGGACAACAATTAGTTGATTCAGGTGGAACGCAGAGACAACCTTCGGCAGGAACTGCTGTCTAGTCCTGAGCTCCGCTCTGTCCTCGTAAAAGACCAGGTAGGGACTCATACACGATAACTCCCCCAATTTGGAGACACGCCTAGCAGAAGCCAGGGCCAGCAACATCACCATCTTCCACGTGAGGTACTTATCTTCCACCGACGTCAAAGGCTCAAACCAGGAGGACTGTAGGAATTCTAACACTACACTCAGGTCCCAGGGTGCCGTAGGCGGCACAAACGAAGGCTGTATGTGGAGAACTCCTTGCAAGAAAGTCTGAACCTCTTGCAACACAGTCAACTTTTTCTGGAAGACAATTGAAAGAGCTGAGATCTGGACCCCAGACACAAGCCCTTATCCACACCAGCCTGCATGAAGCATAAAAGACGTCCTAAATGGAACTCCGCTGGTGGATATGTGCGTTCCTCGCACCAGGAGACATATCTCCTCCAGATATGATGATAGTGTTTTGACATTACCGGCTTTCTGGCCTGGACCATGGTTGCAATAACCTTCTTGGAAAGGCCTTTTCGAGCTAAGATGTTCCACTCAACTTCCAAGCCATTAATAAACGAAGACTCCATAAGTCCGGGTAGACGAACGGCCCTTGTAGAAGATCTTTTCTCAGTGGCAGGGGCCAAGGATCCGCCACGGACATGTCCAGAAGATCTGCGTACCACGCCCTCCAAGGCCAATCCGGGGCAATCAGAATTGCCAGGACCCCCTGATTCCTGAGTCGTTTGAGCACCCTCGGGAGCAACGGAATAGGAGGAAACAGGTAAACCGACCGATACTGCCCTCGCTTGAGGGTCCCTGGTTCTTGCGCAATACTAGGGAAGCTTCTTGTTGAGTCGAGAGGCCATCAAGTCTATCTGTGGGCAACCCCACAAATCGATGATCTGTTGAAAAACCTGCTGGTGGAGACCCCACTCGCCCGGGTGGAGATCGTGATGACTCAGGAAGTCCGCTTCCAGTTGTCCATCCCCTGAATGAAAATGGAGGACATGGCTCTTGCGTTTCTTTCCACCCAGAGTAGTATCTTTGACACCTCTTGCATGCAAACTCTGCTTTTTGTTCCTCCTTGTCGATTTATGTAAGCCACCGCTGTGTCTGACTGAACCTGGTTCGCTCGATTCTTGAGCAGAGGAGAGGCCTGAAGCAGGGCAATGTAGATCGCTCGAAGTTCCAGAATGTTGATAGGAAGTAGGGCTTCGTGGGCTGACCACCTGCCCTGGAACTGAGCCCCTTGGGTAACAGCTCCCCATCCCCTTAGACTTGCATCCGTCGTGACGACCTTCCAGTAGGTTGGAGGACTGTAGCCACCACAGGAGGGAAATCCTGGCTCGAGGCGACAGGCGTATTATCCGGTGCATCTGAAGATGTGATCTGGACCATATGCTCAGGAGATCCAACTGAAACGTTCTGGCATGGAACCATCCATACTGAATCGCCTCGTATGAGGCTACCATCTTCCCCAACAATTTTATGCAAAGATGGATGAATATTCTTGTAGGCCGGAGGATTATTCGGACCACCTCCTGAAGCATTCTTGGTTTGTCCTCTGGGAGGAACTTTTTGGGGCGCCGTATCCAGTAACATTCCCAGGAATAGGAAACGCTGAGTCGGTTCCAGTTGGGAATTCTGGAAATTGAGGATCCACCCATGTCGCAACAGAAGATGGATAGTGCGGTCTATATGGAGAAATAACAGCTCCCTGGATCTCGCCTTTATCAAAAGATTGTCCAGATAAGGAACCACATTGACCCCCCTGGACTTGGAGTTGGAACATCATCTCCGCCATCACCTTCGTGAAGACCCTCGGAGCTGTGGACAGGCCAAAGGGTAATGCCTGAAACTGATAGTGATCGTTCAGTAGGGCAAACCTCAGAAAAGCTTGGTGAGGGGGCCAAATCGGGATGTGGAGATAAGCATCCTTTATATCCAGAGAGACCATGAACTCCCTTTCTTCCAGGCACGCTATTACCACCCACAGGGACTCCATCTTGAACTTGAAAACCTTGAGGTAAGGGTTCAGGTATTTGAGATTCAGAATGGGTCTTACCGAACTGTCTGGTTTCAGTACCACGGACAGGTTGGAGTAATAACCTTTCTTTGTTGCAACAGTGGTACTGGAACATTGACCTGGGACTAGACCAATTTGATGATAGCTTGTTGTAGCGTAACTCTGGTATGCTCCAAAACTGGTAAGCCTGATTTGAAAAATCGTTGGGGAGGAGCGCTGTCGAACTACAGTTTGTAACCCTGGGAAATGAGTTCCTTTACCCAGGTATCCTGGCAAGAGTCTGCCCAGATATGGCTGAAGTGACATAGACGATCTCCCACCTCGAGATCCCCCCGGGGTGGGGAGGCAAGGTCATACTGAAGCTTTTGTGGAAGCTGAACTGCTGTTTGGGTCCTGGGAAATAGCTGTAGCAGCTAGTTTTCTAGTCTTACCTCTGGAGCCTTGTGCCGCATTGGAGGCACCTCTGGCTCTTGACCTGAATCTAGAGGTCTGAAAAGGAATGAGTAGTTGGCCCCGGGTAGGTATGCCTAGCCAGAGGGGCCCCAGAGGGGAGAAACGTGGATTTCCCCACAGTGACCTTAGAAATTCATGTATCTAACTCAACCCCAAAAAGCCATTCCCCTGAAAAAGGGAGGCTCTCCACACTGCGCTAGGAATCTGCGTCAGCAATCCACTGACGCAACCACAAGGCTCTGCGTGCCGACACTGCCATGGTAGTAGTTCTTGCATTAATAGAACCTATTTCCTTGAGAGAGTCACACAGTATTCTTGCAGTGTCCTGAATGTGTTTAATTAGGGTCACCGTAGTGACCAGGGGCATGTATTCCGCAAGGCCTCTTGAATTTGAGTAGCCCAGGTGTGAATGGCATGTGACATCCAGCAACCCGCTATCACCGGTCTTTGAGATACGCCAGCCGCTGTGTAAGATTTTAGCATTGTTTCTGTTTTCCTATCCCCAGGGTCCTTGAGCTAAAAAGACCCAGGGGCTGGTAACACTGCCTTCTTAGAGAGGCGGGAGACAGAGACATCAACAGCTGGGGGTTCGTCCCAATATTTTCTACCCTCTGGTGTGAATGGGAAAGAACGTAAAAACTTTATAGTAACCTGGTATCTTTTATCAGGATTTTACCAGGCTTGTTTAAAAATCTAATTTAATTCTGGAGAATCAGGGAAAGTGATGTTAACTTTTTTCTGCCCAAGAAAGAATGACTGCGTTGAAGCAGCCTCTTCTAAAGGGACTTTTAGTACATCTCTGATAGCAAGAATTAGGAGTTCAATACCCTCTGCAGGAATGGAATCTTCTACATCAGGTTCCAATTCCTCCCCCTTTCCAGAATATCCTCCTCATCTGCTAGAAGAGCAGGCAGCCCACGCTTAAGTGGCCCTGAACTATGGAGGGAAGAATGTCTGTCATCAGCCTTTGCTGCAAGGTCTGCAACTGCCTGTTGCAGTTGTAGTGTTGTTTGCTTATTTGTATCAAGCTGGGATGACATGTCAGCCATCATGGAGGGTCATTCCAAGTTGATCGCTCGCTAGCAACTTTTTGCAGCGCTGCGATCAGGTCAATACTCGGCAACACTGCACATGCATATGCACCGCAATGCGCAGGCGCGTCGTACGGGTACAAAGCGGATCGTTGCTGAGCGATGGATTTAATGAAGAATCCATTCGCACAGCCGATCGCAAGGAGATTGACAGGAAGAAGGCGTTTATGGGTGTCAACTGACCGTTTTCAGGGAGTGTTTGGAAAAACGCAGGCGTGTCCAAGCGTTTGCAGGGCGGATGTCTGACGTGAATTCTGGGCAAGAACAGGCTGAAGTGATCGCAAGGGCTGAGTAAGTTCAGACCTACTCAGAAACTGCGCAAACTGTTTTTGTAGTGCTCGGCTGCAAAAGCGTTCGCACACTTGCAAAATGTCGCTGGTCCCGTTATGAACAAGCTCCTCCCCCTACAATGGTGCTTGAGCTGCTGAAAATATTTATACTGGCCAAGTTTCCCACAGTGTACAAACCTCACAGACTAGCTAGTTTGCACAAACGCTGCCAGTTCTGAGCAGCAGGGTCCCGTCCGCCGCCGCGTTGCGCCGCACCAAGAACCGGGCAACCCCCCTGGTGGGGCCCACGGTTTGTACTCACCACTCTTCTCACCTTCAGGCAGCGTTAGGGGTGTGCGGCGTGCTGCGATTGCGACCACTAAGGCGCAGTGCCCCACGTAACAACAACCTCTCAGGACAGTGGTTCTGCAGCAGGGTAGCGGCTCTGACACCTTACAGAGGCCGGTAACCGCCCCCCTAACTCCTAGGTATACTGTTGCCCAGACAGTGGGGGTAATTCCAAGTTGATCGCAGCAGGAAATTTTTTAGCAGTTGGGCAAAACCATGTGCACTGCAGGGGGGGGCAGATATAACATTTGCAGAGAGAGTTAGATTTGGGTGGGTTATTTTATTTCTGTGCAGGGTAAATACTGGCTGCTTTATTTTTACACTGCAAATTAGATTGCAGATTGAACACACCACACCCAAATCTAACTCTCTCTGCACATGTTATATCTGCCTCCCCTGCAGTGCACATGGTTTTGCCCAATTGCTAACAGAATTCCTGCTGCGATCAACTTGGAATTACCCCCAGTATACCTAAAATAACAAAGTTTAAAACAAAACTGAAGAAAATTTCTATGGAGCACCCAGAGTGTGCATCCTCTCCTGAGGGCACTTTTTTCTAAACTGCCTGTGGGAGGGAACATAGAGGGGAGGAGCCCGCACACCCAGTGGAAGAAATTTAAAGTGCACCGGCTCCTTTGGACCCCTTCTATACCCATCGTACTAAGTTCACCCCAGTATCCCTTATGGATGCCAGAGAAAGGGAAGCGATGTGAATACTTTCTGGATGCACTGTACAGAACATGTGCCGCAGAGTTATACTGTAACATGTGAGGACTAACAGGTTATAGTTACGCAGGCGTGGGCACGGAATTATAGAATGGGCCCTTTTGGGGCAACCTCTTATCCAGGAAAGGTGCTTAGGACAAATACAGCCGCATACACAATATGGAGAGAATTCCTGCACAGTAATTATAGATATTACATTGTACCTTCCATACTCCCAGTTTCTTTTTGCTGGTCTGCAATGTGACATCTTCTGCAACATCTTTCACCTGTGACTGGAGATAGAGAACATGTATTGCCTAAATATTCAGTATGTGATCCTGGGATCATGTACGGATGACACAACAGATCTACATGCCCCTTAGCAGGTCATCATTTACACTCCTGCACATGTAGGTTGCTGTGCCTCTTATTTTCCCCATTTACCAACACGTCCAACACTCTTAACACTAGTGTTCATTCTAGCACCCTGTACATGTCACACACAATCTTTGTGTTTCCCCTTTCCTGTCAGGGGTGTCGCTCTCTGCTCTGGTGCTTCTAGCACACTCTGGTGTGTATCTCAGCACTGAGATACAGACCAGAGTGTGCTAGAATCACCAGAGCAGAGGGCGGCACCCCGGGCAGGAAAGAGGAACTGCACAGATTGTGACAGGTGCAGGGTACTAGAATGAACACTATTACCCAGTACAGAAGCACAATCACAGAACGGGGAACAGCACATACCTTCAGACCGTCCTTTTCCCCCTCCATTCATAGGCACTAGGGGCAGGATATGATGCAGGAGGATTGGGTTAGGGTCAGGACTAGGGGGAGGGTAGGATGTGGGAGAGGAGGGTTAGGCGCTAGGGCACAGGTTCTCAAACTCTGTTCTCAGGACCTCACAGATGGCCTAATTCGATGGTCGCTATGTTCATCCCGGACTGCTATGCGATCGCAGTATTGCTAGGATTGCATTTGGAGAGGAGGTTAAGGTTAGGCACTTGGTGGATGGTTAGGGATACTCACAGCTGTAAGCACCGCTGGATCTGCCTGAAGTCCACATCAGCCGACCACCGGACCCAGAAGACATTACTGGAGATGCCGAACCCGCCATCCCAGGTGAGGTGTTGATGTATCAAGCAGAGAAAAGAGTGGAGAAGTGGACCAGTGGAGAAGTTGCCTACAGCAACCAATCAGCATCTTCCTATCATTTTATAAAGTGTACTTGATAAATGCTCCCTCAAAGCTGATTGGTTACTACGGGCAACTTCTCCACTGGTCTACTTATCCACTCTTTTCACTGCTTCATACATCTGCCATACCAAGTAAGTCACCACTAGACCATTATAATCATGTCAACATTTCATCAGTGACATGACTGATGTTGACGTGATTAATGTCGGCATGCCAAACATATTGACATCATGACCATATTGACATTCTCATGCCAATATTATGAATGCCAAGATGATGAATGTCGACAAAATATACCACACCAAAGGAACCATCAATAGCACACACTTTCAGTATCAAACTGCGACTCACAATACAAATACCAATCCATTATACATTTCTGAACTCAGAATTTGCCAACAAATTATTACAAAACTACAAAATTGTACTGAAAGAAGAATCGTTCAACCTAGACTGTAAGCTCTCACTGGCAGGGCCCCCCACCCTCTTGGTTCTCCCGCTCACACTCAGTGGCTCTGATGACTCTGTCTGCTCTTCCCAGGGCACAGGGGTCTGACTCAGATGTGGTTGGAGGTGCTATGGCTGCAGCAGTGGTAGCACTAATATGGTAATGCAGCAGGAGGCGTCTGGTACAAGTAAACATCTCTTGCTTACACTAGTGATTTGTGCTGGGTCCTAGGACACACCATTGGATCCCCTGTGACACCATCAGAAATCTGCGTGACCCAACGACGAGGCCAGGAAAACTCAGTCACTCCCCCATAACGGAGTCAACACACCTTCGTTTCTGGAAACTTCCCGCCCCTAAACGGCAGCAGACTGTCAATTACTGGCAGTCTGCAGCCACAGTGCGACTGACGTTGCAGACCCGTACTGCACATGCCCAGTACAGGTCCGGAGCATGCGCAGAACATCGGTACTTTGCAGCATGCGCCACAGATCCAACAAGACCTGAATCAGGCCCAGGGTCTGTTATGCTACTGTTATTATATGTCATTCATTTTGTTATCTAGAAACATCACTGTTTGACTTTTCACCTTGTATGGCCTGTTTGAATATATTGGGGTAAAAGTATTAGGGTGCGAGGAGCCAGAGGTGCAGGAATTTAAAGTGGCAATCATTTACGAGGCAAAACCAACCCACATTACCGGCATTGTAAAGCGGGGGGGGGCCTACAATGACACGATTGAATACAAATCGC
The DNA here is from genome assembly GCF_028390025.1 of Pseudophryne corroboree. NCBI lineage: Eukaryota > Metazoa > Chordata > Amphibia > Anura > Myobatrachidae > Pseudophryne > Pseudophryne corroboree. Next base: position 759,860,813 of record NC_086448.1, read on the forward strand.
GTAATTGCCCCGCCCCCTTCTGTGTGATGGGATGGCGCAGTGATTGGGATATGCAGTGAGAGGTGGGGTACGGCGGGGGTTGAGCGCCATGCGAGAGACTTGCCCACCCGGTTTTCGCGAGCCTCCCGACCTTTCCAGGAGAGTAGGCAAGTATGTATTACACCCAAAGAGTGACAATACTTTACGTCTCTTCAGTAGTAAGTATAGAGGTCATCAAATTGCCTACGACTCTGAATCTTCCGTACGCTCTATTCTGTACCATGCGCCGTGCGAAACCGTGCCATATATGCTTCCCCTACAAATGTACGTACAAATCTACATCAGCCCCAAAGTGATTACAACCCTGCACATACTCCTTACACTTCTACGGCAGTTTCACTAGTTTTTACTGATAATCGGTAGATTTACTGACAGTTGGCATCCCTGATACTTAGGGCCTTTTACCACCCTGTCTATGCCCATTAATGCTATGGAACACTTCCATACATTTTATTTCATGGACAGTAAAAAAAAAAGATGAAGTTGAGAAAAAAAAAGTCTACTGTTAAAATTTCTGCTTTTTCGGGTTTTCTACGGAGGTCTCACAAACTCCCAGATCACTGAATATATACATGGGCACGACTGATCAATCTACTGCACGGCCTTACATGCTCCATAATAAAACAGCAGCAACACACACCTGCAGCTTCTGGCGCTCTCTGTATTCCTCAGTTGACAAGTACATAGGAAGCCATTTCTTCTCGATCCTCATTCGCACATATTTCTGTATTTCTATAAGGGCGGGTAACGAGAGACAATCATGGAGAATCTTCCCCCAGCCTCCAGCTAGCAGCATGACCTGTGGAATAGTAATACAAGTATCACTCACATATCATTTCAACATTGTAAAGAACAGCTGATCACTAAGTAAAAAAGACTCAAATGTCGAACAATTTTTTTTAAATGCGCAAAAAAAATTTTTTGCTGCCAGAGTCACAAAGACATAATTTGTGGTTCTGAGAATAGGCCATAAAAACATAATTAGTGGAAATGGCAATACAACTACAATCTCTGCCATGTTTTTGAGAATTCAAGGTAAACCAGATTGGCCCAGTTGACCCGCTATTTTATACCAATTCCGGTACACATGGCTTACAGGAAACTAAAGGGGCCCAATTTAAAGATTTCCCAATCCACCAACCTGCACTCATACATTACAGATATTTTTCAGTGATTTGACAATTTTTGGGACAATCATATGCAAAACGACAAATGAGGGTCTTAAGGTAGAGTGAATACTTTTGGCAGTACTGGCTTATCTAACATTTTAAACAAACAAAATTGAAAAATTGGATTATGATTTGCAGTTAAATTCACAATTCTATAAAATGTAATTGTGAACGTTTTTTAAAAGATTGCAAAGATTCATTTTTAGATTTAATTTTATTGAATTTGCAAGAAAACATAAAAAAAAGGATTAAGCTCTCATGTTAAAGTCATAAGATCTAAGACAGGCATAGAAATATATTTAATTGCTGCGCTTTGGGTGTGAGAAAGCTGCTTTCTTAAAGAATAGATTATGTTACGTTTGGAGAAAGCGCTAAAAATGTTTAAGTGGTCAGAATGCTGATGTTAAAATTTAAAAGAGCGGTACCTGTGGTAAAAAAGGTGTAAACATTATTTTAATAATACCTTTTTTCCCACTGGTACCGCTCTTTTAAATTTTAACATCAGCATTCTGACCACTTAAACATTTTTAGCGCTTTCTCCAAATGTAACTAAGACAGGCATGTCCAAACTGCGGCCCTCCAGCTGTTGAGAAACTACACATCCCTGCATGCCCTGACACAGCTTTAGCATTCTCTGACAGCAAAACTGTGTCAGGGCATGCTGGGATATGTAGTTTCACAACAGCTGGAGGGCCGCAGTTTGGACATGCCTGTTCTAAGAAAAAGCAAAATGTTATTTAAAAAAACAAAACGTAAAATGAGGAGGGAAAATTGTTGGACAATTGAAGATTTTATAGAAAATAAAAATGACCAGGCACTAACGAATTTATAAGAATTAGAATTTAAATACCAAGACATAAAACCTCAGCAGCAAAACCTCTACATATACTGTATGCTTGTGCACATATATGAAATACATACATTTACCATATAGCCAATGTACGAAAAGACAAATAGGATGTGAGTTTTGCACTGGTTCTTATCATAGATTCTGATATAGAGAAAAAACCCATCAGCTGCGGGCCAAATATTCTGGGTTGCGCTACCCCAGAGAATGCTGTACAGCGCAGCGGCGTGACTCTCCATTGCCGCTATATATACATCTGGCGGCTTCCAGAAGTGTGCAGCTACGTGCTGTGGTAGGTGAGATCCGGAGATAGAGTCCTGCTGGAGATTGAGCAGGACAGGTCTATTTACTACATTACCAGGTCTATTTCATCCCAGGGATACATTGGATCCCTGGGATGAACACTCTGCCTCTTGAAGAAGCCGCCTGGGGTGCGGAGAAACGCGTTGAGGGTACAGAGAGAAGGAGCCCCAATACCTCATTGCCCACAAGAATTGGAGTGTGTCCTCCTATAAGTTCATCCAAACAATTGCCGGCATTTGTTATATCTCCAGCGTGACTGCTTTACTCAATCCCCTGGACCGTACCGGGAACGCCCTGTGTCCTACTTTGGTGAGCATTATTCCACCAGCACTGGGGGTGGAGAACGCTGTATCGGTGCACTTACAGTTTGCCGGAGGAGAGAGCGGCTTTCCGCCGACGCTACAGACGGACTACGCCGCTGACGAGTCCTGCCGCTCACGGATGTCTCACCCGTGCACAGGGTGATAGAAAGCGGCCACATACATCGATACTATTGCGGTACAGCAAAGGAAAAACTGTCCAGTCTGTGAGTAACAGCTATTTTACAACTCTCAATCCTTGCACCGCTCATACATCTATTAAAATTGGCAAGCGATGAACTCTTTCCTAAATCGGAACTTAATATATATTCTGAGGACACCTATATGCACGATTGTGCCAAAGTATTCTTGTGTTTCCTACATCTGGGAAAGTAATTAAATACAGCTAAAAGCTACCAGAGAATTATCTCTTAACACTTAGGTATTGCGACTGCCTTCTGAGTACATTCAATTAGTTTTTATTATTGTTCAATTTAGAGGTTTCCGGAACCTCAGTTTTATATGAATACTGCATCGTGGTCTTGTTTATTTTTATGTGTTATATGTTGTTAATTTATGTAATAAATTGGTTTATTTTTATCGTTGTGTCCATCAATTGGTATTGAGCGCCCACCTGGTAATTTTCTATAATTGTTTTGCTTCTTGAGGAGGCCGGCTACCTCCTTACCAGGTGGCAGCTAATCCCAGGGTGCACACACACACAGGCCTGCCAGCGCCACCATTACCTCTATTCTCTTTTCTATACATTGGATAGAACCATCTTTATGACCATTTGGATTACAAAAATTGAGAAGTTGTGCACAAAAGTACAGAGGATTGTGGGGGTGATTCAGATCTGATTGTAGATGTGCTAAACTTAGCACATCTACAATCAGTTACACTGACATACGTGGGGACACCCAGCACAGGGCTTGTCCACCCCGCATGTCTGGCCCTCCCCCGCAAGGGTGCAAAAGCATCGCACAGCGGCGATGCTTTTGCACCTGCTGAGTAGTTCCCTGCCAGAGCAACTCCGGCAGGTGGCTACCCGCCGCGTCCTGGGTCACAGCAGCTGCGTGTGGCGTTACGCAGCCGCCGCGGGCCGCCCCCACAATAGTCCGGACACGCCTGCGTTGTCCGGACCGCGGACCGCCAACCGTGTTCTAACGCCGTTGGCACGGCCCCTTCCGTCCCGCGACCACCTCTGCCTGTCAATCAGGCAGAGTTGATTGCAGCCCTGAGATGCTGTTAGCATCTCACTGGGCATTCCAGGGTGCGCCCACGCAGTGCACCCGCTGCGCCCGCGCACTCCACAAAGGGCTTCAGACTGCGATCGCTGCAGCGATCCAGTCTGAATGACCCCCTATATTCAGTGCACTGTTTCCATTGTGTTTGGGAGAAGTAAAGGATATATTGGACATACCATCAGACATTTACCAGACACTCCAAGTTGCATATATATGGTAACTATATATCTACCAAATAGATTGTTCACCTCCTATACAGGTTATTCACCCAGCGTTTTATGTATTACTTTACCAGGCACCATTATTATCATTGAGCGTTTTTACTGTTTTGTGTAAATGTATTTGTACATAGCCAGCTGTGTTGCTGTTTTTTTATGTACATTTTTATATATACTGAACATTGGATAAATATATGCTATATAATTAAATTATAATAATAAATATTCATTTATAGCATACATGTTTTTCTCCATATCAGATTCCATGATAAGAACTAGCGCAAAACTCCTATTCTAATTGTAGATTTTATGCCTAACAAAACATTTTTTTTACAACCACAACTTTCTGATTGCAGCTCTATCCTTTTTGGGGGGGACATTTATTATTTGCAATGTGCCCCCCCCCCCCCCCCCCCCAAAATTAAGAATCTTTATCATTGCAGTTAATATATATATGTTGTTGTTTTTTTGCTGGAACCTAGGTTGCCAGGACACGGGCTTCACTAAAAGCCCATCCCAGTGATCGGTAAGAAGGAGAGTGATTGCATATGCGATCGCTGCTCCATTGAGGATAATGGGCTATCATCATCTGTAGGGGTGTGGTTCAACAGATTTACAGTAAAAAGATAGGCAGTCAACTCTATATGGTCGACATGGGAAAGGTCAACAGGGTCACAAGGCCACCCTTCGGAGCGAGTATGGTAAATTCTGAAATAGTTGAAAGTTATGTGGATGGTACCTGATGAAAAAGTTTAAAAAAAATAAAAAATAAACTTGTGCCGACCATATGTGTGTGTCGACCTAAAGCACTGTCTACATTTTACCTACAATCTTTTGACCATGCCAACCATTTGGGGTTGACATATTGACTGTTTATCTTTTTACTGTAGATCTACAATGCCTTGCTAAAGTATTCACCCCCTTGGCTTTTTACCTATTTTGTTACATTACAACCTGTAATTTAATTATAATTTTTTTATCAGAATTTTATGTGATGGATATGTACAAAATTGTCTAAGTTGGTGAAGTGAAATAAGAAAATTTTATATAAAAAATAATTTTTATAAATAAAAATTTGAAAATTGGCATGTGCATATGTATTCACCCCCTTTGCTATGAAGCCCATCAAAAGTTCTGGTGCAACCAATTACCTTCAGAAGTCACATAATTAGTGAAATGAAGTCCACCTGTGTGCAATCTAAGTGTCACATAATCTGTCAGTATAAAGTAAACACAACTTTTTCTGAAAGGCCCCAGAGGCTGCAACACCACTAAGCAAGAGGCATCACACCATGTAGACCAAGTAGCTCTCCAAACAAGTCAGGGACAAAGTTGTTGAGAAGTACAAGTCAGGGTTGGGTTATAAAAAAATATCCAAATCTTTGATGATCCCCCGGAGCACCATCAAATCCATCATCTTCAAATGGAAAGAACATGGTACCACAACAAACCTGCCAAGAGAGGGCTGGCCACCAAAACTCACATACCGGGCAAAGAGGGCATTAATCAGAGAGGCAGCACAGAGACCAAAGGTAACCCTGAAGGAGCTGCAGAGACTGGTGTATCTGCGCATGTGACCATAATAAGCCGTACACTCCACAGAGCTGGGCTTTATTGGGTCCTACAAACTCGCCGAGCTGCCCAACCGGCGACATGGCAGATGGGAGGCCCGGTGGAGGGGGGGAGGTGACAGGAGGAGTGAAGTTTCTTCACTCCCCCCGTCCCCCGGCTCCATAGCAGCGCAAGCTAACATGGACGAGATTGTCCATATTGGCCTGCATGCATAAGCAACGGGGCACCAACAATGAACGAGCGCGGGGCCGCGCATCGTTCGTCGTTGGTGCCTATACACTAAACAATATGAACGAGTTCTCGTTCATTAATGAACGAGAACGTTCATATCGTTCACTTAAATCTTTCAGTGTGTAGGGCCCATATGGAAGAGTGGCCAGAAAAAATAAGAATTTACTCACCAGTAATTCTATTTCTCATAGTCCGTAGTGGATGCTGGGGACTCCGTAAGGACCATGGGGATTAGCGGCTCCGCAGGAGACTGGGCACAACTATAAAGAAAGCTTTTAGACTACTGGTGTGCACTGGCTCCTCCCACTAAGACCCTCCTCCAGACTTCAGTTAGGACACTGTGCCCGGAAGAGCTGACACAATTAGGAAGGATTTTGAATCCCGGGTAAGACTCATACCAGCCACACCAATCACACCGTATAACTCGTGATACAATACCCAGTTAACAGCATGATAACAACTGAGCCTCTCAACAGATAGCTCAACAATAACCCTTTAGTTAAGCAATAACTATATACAAGTATTGCAGACAATGCGCACTTGGGATGGGCGCCCAGCATCCACTACGGACTATGAGAAATAGAATTACCGGTGAGTAAATTCTTATTTTCTCTAACGTCCTAAGTGGATGCTGGGGACTCCGTAAGGACCATGGGGATTATACCAAAGCTCCCAAACGGGCGGGAGAGTGCGGATGACTCTGCAGCACCGAATGAGAGAACTCAAGGTCCTCCTCAGCCGGGGTATCAAATTTGTAGAATTTTGCAAACGTGTTTGCCCCTGACCAAGTTGCAGCTCGGCAAAGTTGAAGAGCCGAGACCCCTCGGGCAGCCGCCCAAGAAGAGCCCACTTTCCTCGTGGAATGGGCTTTTACTGATTTAGGATGCGGCAGTCCAGCCGCAGAATGTGCAAGCTGAATCGTACTACAGATCCAGCGAGCAATAGTCTGCTTTGAAGCAGGTGCACCCAACTTGTTGGGCGCATACAGGATAAAGAGCGAGTCAGTCTTTCTGACTCCAGCTGTCCTGGAAACATAAATTTTCAGGGCCCTGACTACATCCAACAACTTGGAAGCCTCCAAGTCATTTGTAGCCGCAGGCACCACGATAGGTTGGTTCAGATGAAAAGCTGATACCACTTTGGGGAGAAACTGGGGACGAGTCCTCAATTCTGCCCTATCCATATGGAAAATCAGATAAGGGCTTTTACATGACAAAGCCGCCAATTCTGAAACACGCCTGGCCGAAGCCAAAGCCAATAACATGACCACTTTCCACGTGAGATATTTCAAATCCACGGTTTTCAGTGGCTCAAACCAATGTGACTTTAGGAAATCCAACACCACGTTGAGATCCCAAGGTGCCACTGGAGGCACAAAAGGAGGCTGAATATGCAGCACTCCCTTAACAAAAGTCTGAACTTCAGGTAGTGAAGCCAATTCTCTCTGGAAGAAAATCGATAGAGCCGAAATCTGGACCTTAATGGAACCCAATTTTAGGCCCATAGTCACCCCTGACTGTAGGAAGTGCAGGAACCGGCCCAGCTTAAATTCTTCCGTTGGGGCCTTCCTGGCCTCACACCACGCAACATATTTTCGCCATATGCGGTGATAATGGTTTGCGGTTACTTCTTTCCTAGCTTTAATCAGCGTAGGAATGACTTCCTCCGGAATGCCCTTTTCCTTCAGGATCCGGTGTTCAACCGCCATGCCGTCAAACGCAGCCGCGGTAAGTCTTGGAACAGACAGGGCCCCTGCTGCAGCAGGTCTTGTCTGAGCGGTAGAGGCCATGGGTCCTCTGACATCATTTCTTGAAGTTCCGGATACCACGCTCTTCTTGGCCAATCCGGAACAATGAGTATAGTTCTTACTCCTCTTCTCCTTATTATCCTCAGTACCTTTGGTATGAGAGGAAGAGGAGGGAACACATAAACCGATCGGTACACCCACGGTGTTACCAGAGCGTCCACAGCTATCGCCTGCGGGTCTCTCGACCTGGCGCAATACTTTTCTAGCTTTTTGTTTAGGCGGGACGCCATCATGTCCACCTGTGGTTTTTCCCACTGGTTTACAATCATTTGAAAGACTTCTGGATGAAGTCCCCACCCTCCCGGGTGGAGGTCGTGCCTGCTGAGGAAGTCTGCTTCCCAGTTGTCCACTCCCGGAATGAACACTGCTGACAGTGCTACTAACACGTGATTTTCCGCCCATCGGAGAATCCTTGTGGCTTCTGCCATCGCCGTCCTCCTTCTCGTGCCGCCCTGTCGATTTACATGGGCGACCGCCGTGATGTTGTCTGACTGGATCAGTACCGGCTGGTTTTGAAGCAGGGGTTTTGCCTGACTTAGGGCATTGTAAATGGCCCTTAGTTCCAGAATATTTATGTGCAGGGAAGTCTCCTGATTTGACCATAGTCCTTGGAAGTTTCTTCCCTGTGTGACTGCTCCCCAGCCTCGAAGGCTGGCATCCATGGTCACCAGGACCCAGTCCTGTATGCCGAATCTGCGGCCCTCTAGAAGATGAGCACTCTGCAGCCACCACAGCAGAGACACCCTTGTCCTCGGAGACAGGGTTATCAGACGATGCATCTGAAGATGCGATCCGGACCACTTGTCCAACAGGTCCCACTGAAAGGTTCTTGCATGAAACCTGCCGAATGGAATCGCTTCGTAGGAAGCTACCATTTTTCCCAGGATCCGCGTGCAGTGATGCACCGACACCTGTTTTGGTTTTAGGAGACCTCTGACTAGAGATGACAGCTCCTTGGCCTTTTCCTCCGGGAGAAACACTTTTCTCTGTTCTGTGTCCAGAACCATCCCTAGGAACAGCAGGCGTGTCGTAGGGACCAGCTGTGACTTTGGAATGTTTAGAATCCAGCCGTGCTGTTGTAGCACTTCCCGAGATAGTGCTACCCCTACCAACAACTGCTCTCTGGACCTCGCCTTCATCAGGAGATCGTCCAAGTACGGGATAATTAAAACTCCCTTCTTTCGAAGGAGTATCATCATTTCCGCCATTACCTTGGTAAAGACCCTCGGAGCCGTGGAGAGACCGAACGGCAACGTCTGGAATTGGTAATGACAATCTTGTACCACAAACCTGAGGTACTCCTGGTGAGGATGGTAAATGGGGACATGTAGGTAAGCATCCTTGATGTCCAGCGATACCATGTAATCCCCCTCGTCCAGGCTTGCAATAACCGCCCTGAGCGATTCCATCTTGAACTTGAATTTTTTTATATATGTGTTCAAGGATTTCAAATTTAAAATGGGTCTCACCGAACCGTCCGGTTTCGGTACCACAAACATTGTGGAATAGTAACCCCTTCCTTGTTGAAGTAGGGGCACCTTTACTATCACTTGTTGTGAATACAGCTTTTGAATTGCCTGTAACACTGCCTCCCTGCCTGAGGGAGTGGTTGGCAAGGCAGATTTGAGGAAACGGCGGGGGGGAGACATCTCGAATTCCAGTCTGTACCGCTGAGATACTACTTGAAGGATCCAGGGATCCACCCGTAAGCGAGCCCACTGATTGCTGAAATTTTTGAGACGGGCCCCCACCGTACCTGGCTCCGCCTGTGAAGCCCCAGCGTCATGCTGTGGACTTAGAGGAAGCGGGGGAGGACTTTTGCTCCTGGGAACTGGCTGTATGCTGCAGCTTCTTTCCCCTACCTCTGCCTCTGGGCAGAAAGGACGCGCTTTTAACCCGCTTGCCCCTATTGGGCCGAAAGGACTGTACCTGATAATACGGTGCTTTCTTTGGTTGTGAGGGAACATGGGGTAAAAATGTAGACTTCCCAGCTGTTGCTGTGGAAACGAGGTCCGAGAGACCATCCCCGAACAACTCCTCACCCTTATAAGGCAGAACTTCCATGTGTCGTTTGGAATCTGCATCACCTGTCCACTGCCGAGTCCATAACCCTCTCCTGGGAGAAATGGACATTGCACTAATTTTGGATGCCAGCCGGCAAATATCCCTTTGTGCATCCCTCATGTATAAAAGTGCGTCTTTTATATGCTCTACGTTTAGCAAAATAGTGTCCCTGTCTAGGGTATCTATATTTTCTGACAGGGAATCTGACCACGCAGCAGCAGCACTGCACATCCAGGCTGAAGCTATAGCCGGTCTCAATATAACACCTGTGTGTGTGTATATAGATTTCAGGATAGCCTCCTGCTTTCTATCAGCAGATTCCTTCAGGGCAGCCGTATCCGGAGACGGTAGTGCCACCTTTTTTGACAAGCGTGTGAGCGCTTTATCCACCCTAGGGGATGTTTCCCAGCGTGACCTATCCTCTGGCGGGAAAGGGTACGCCATTAGTAACCTCTTAGAAATCACCAGCTTTTTATCAGGGGAAGCCCACGCTTCTTCACACACTTCATTTAACTCTTCAGATGGAGGAAAAGCTACTGGTAGTTTTTTCTCTCCAAACATTATACCCTTTTTTGTGGTACCGGGGGTAACATCAGAAATGTGCAACACATTTTTCATTGCCTCAATCATGTAACGTGTGGCCCTACTGGAAGTTACATTAGTCTCATCGTCGTCGACACTGGAGTCAGTATCCGTGTCGACATCTGTGTCAACCATCTGAGGTAGCGGGCGTTTTAGAGCCCCTGATGGCTTTTGAGACGCCTGGGCAGACACAGGCTGAGAAGCCGGCTGTCCCACATTTGGTATGTCGTCAAACCTTTTATGTAAGGAGTCGACACTATCACGTAATTCCTTCCACAGCACCATCCACTCAGGTGTCGACCCCGCAGGGAGTGACATCACATTTACAGGCATCTGCTCCGCCTCCACATAAGCCTCCTCATCAAACATGTCGACACAGCCGTACCGACACACCGCAAACACACAGGGAATGCTTTGACAGAGGACAGGACCCCACAAAGCCCTTTGGGGAGACAGAGAGAGAGTATGCCAGCACACACCAGAGCGCTATATAACACTGGGATCCCACTATCAATGAGTGTTTTCCCTTATAGCTGCTTTTTTATATATCTTATATATATATAATATCTATACTGCGCCTAAATTTAGTGCCCCCCCCTCTCTTTTTTACCCTTCTGTAGTATTCAGACTGCAGGGGAGAGCCAGGGAGCTTCCTTCCAGCGGAGCTGTGAGGGAAAAATGGCGCCAGTGTGCTGAGGGAGAAGCCCCGCCCCCTTTTCGGCGGACTTTCTCCCGCTTTTTCTGGAATACTGGCAGGGGTAATTTTACATCTATATAGCCTCTAGGACTATATATGATGTATATTTGCCAGCCAAGGTGTCATATATTGCCCACAGGGCGCCCCCCCCCCCCCCCCAGCGCCCTGCACCCATCAGTGACCGAAGTGTGAGGTGTACATGAGGAGCAATGGCGCACAGCTGCAGTGCTGTGCGCTACCTTGGTGAAGACCGAAGTCTTCTGCCGCCGATTTTCCGGACCTCTTCGTGCTTCTGGCTCTGTAAGGGGGACGGCGGCGCGGCTCCGGGAACGAACACCAAGGTCGGGTCCTGCGGTCGATCCCTCTGGAGCTAATGGTGTCCAGTAGCCTAAGAAGCCCAAACTACCACCTGTTAGGTAGGTTCGCTTCTTCTCCCCTTAGTCCCTCGCTGCAGTGAGTCTGTTGCCAGCAGATCTCACTGTAAAATAAAAAACCTAAATATACTTTCTTTCTAGGTGCTCAGGAGAGCCCCTAGTGTGCATCCAGCTCAGCCGGGCACAAGAATCTAACTGAAGTCTGGAGGAGGGTCTTAGTGGGAGTAGCCAGTGCACACCAGTAGTCTAAAAGCTTTCTTTATAGTTGTGCCCAGTCTCCTGCGGAGCCGCTAATCCCCATGGTCCTTACGGAGTCCCCAGCATCCACTTAGGACGTTAGAGAAAAGCCAGTACTTAGTGTTAAAAATAAGAAGGCACATTTTGAGTTTGCAAAAAGACATGTGGACGACTCCCCATAAGTATGGAGGAAGGTGCTCTGGTCAGATGAGACTAATATTTTACTAATCGGCCACCAAGGAAAACGCTATGTCTGGCACAAACCCAACACATCCCATCACCCCAAGAACACCATCCCCACAGTGAAACATGGTGGTGGCAGCATCATGCTGTGGGGATGTTTCTCAGCAGCAAGGACTGGTAAACTGTTTCGAGTTGAGGGAAAGATGGATGGTGCTAAATACAGGGATATTCTTGAGCAAAACCTGTTTCGGTCTGCCTGTGATTTGAAACTGGGATGGAGGTTCACATTCCAGCAGGACAATGACCCGAAGCATACTGCTAAAGCAACACTCGAGCGGGTTAAGGGAAAACATTTAAATGTGTTGGAATGGCCTAGTCAAAGCCCAGATCTCAATCCAATTAAGAATCTGTGGTCAGACTTGAAGATTGCTGTTCACAAGCGGAAACCATCCAACATGAAGGAGCTGGAGCAGTTTTGCCTTGACTAATGGGCAAAAATCCCAGTGGCAAGATGTGGCAAGCTCATAGAGACTTATCCAAAGCGACTTGCAGCTGTAATTGCCACAAAAGGTGGCTTTACAAAGTACTGACTTTAGGGGGGTGAATAGTTATGCATGCTGAAGTTTTCTGTTATTTTGTCCTGTTTGTTGTTTACTTCACAATTAAAAAAAAAAAACATCTTCAAAGTTGTAGCCATGTTCTGTGAATGAAATGATGCAAACCTACAAACAATCCATTTTAATTCCAGGGTGTGAGGCAACAAAACATGAAAAATGGAAGGGGGGGGTGAATACTTCAGCAAAACACTGTATCAACTGGATACCCATCTGAAGATAGTGGGCCTGCGTGAGCAGGATCTATACTGTGCGTGAGCAGGATCTATACTGTGCACGGGCAGGATCTATACTGTGCACGGGCAGGATCTATACTGTGCGTGAGCAGGATCTATACTGTGCGTGGGCAGGATCTATACTGTGCACGGGCAGGATCTATACTGTGCGTGAGCAGGATCTATACTGTGCGTGGGCAGGATCTATACTGTGCACGGGCAGGATCTATACTGTGCGTGAGCAGGATCTATACTGTGCGTGGGCAGGATCTATACTGTGCACGGGCAGGATCTATACTGTGCGTGAGCAGGATCTATACTGTGCGTGGGCAGGATCTATACTGTGCACGGGCAGGATCTATACTGTGCACGGGCAGGATCTATACTGTGCGTGAGCAGGATCTATACTGTGCGTGGGCAGGATCTATACTGTGCGTGGGCAGGATCTATACTGTGCACGGGCAGGATCTATACTGTGCGTGAGCAGGATCTATACTGTGCGTGGGCAGGATCTATACTGTGCACGGGCAGGATCTATACTGTGCGTGAGCAGGATCTATACTGTGCGTGGGCAGGATCTATACTGTGCACGGGCAGGATCTATACTGTGCGTGAGCAGGATCTATACTGTGCACGGGCAGGATCTATACTGTGCGTGAGCAGGATCTATACTGTGCACGGGCAGGATCTATACTGTGCACGGGCAGGATCTATACTGTGCGTGAGCAGGATCTATACTGTGCGTGGGCAGGATCTATACTGTGCACGGGCAGGATCTATACTGTGCGTGAGCAGGATCTATACTGTGCGTGGGCAGGATCTATACTGTGCACGGGCAGGATCTATACTGTGCGTGAGCAGGATCTATACTGTGCACGGGCAGGATCTATACTGTGCACGGGCAGGATCTATACTGTGCGTGAGCAGGATCTATACTGTGCGTGGGCAGGATCTATACTGTGCACGGGCAGGATCTATACTGTGCACGGGCAGGATCTATACTGTGCGTGAGCAGGATCTATACTGTGCGTGGGCAGGATCTATACTGTGCGTGGGCAGGATCTATACTGTGCACGGGCAGGATCTATACTGTGCACGGGCAGGATCTATACTGTGCACGGGCAGGATCTATACTGTGCACGGGCAGGATCTATACTGTGCGTGGGCAGGATCCATACTGTGCGTGGGCAGGATCTATACTGTGCGTGAGCAGGATCTATACTGTGCGTGGGCAGGATCTATACTGTGCACGGGCAGGATCTATACTGTGCGTGGGCAGGATCTATACTGTGCACGGGCAGGATCTATACTGTGCACGGGCAGGATCTATACTGTGCACGGGCAGGATCTATACTGTGCACGGGCAGGATCTATACTGTGCGTGGGCAGGATCCATACTGTGCGTGGGCAGGATCTATACTGTGCGTGGGCAGGATCTATACTGTGCGTGGGCAGGATCTATACTGTGCGTGGGCAGATTCTATAATGTACGTGGGCAGATTCTATACTGTGCGTGGGCAGGATCTATACTGTGCGTGGGCAGGATCTATACTGTGCGTGGGCAGGATCTATACTGTGCACGGGCAGGCTCTATACTGTGCGTGGGCAGATTCTATACTGTGCGTGGGCAGGATCTATACTGTGCGTGGGCAGGATCTATACTGTGCGTGGGCAGATTCTATACTGTGTGTGGGCAGGATCTATACTGTGTGTGGGCAAGATCTATACTGTGTGTGGGCAGGATCTATACTGTGCGTGGGCAGATTCTATACTGTGCGTGGGCAGATTCTATACTGTACGTGGGCAGATTCTATACTGTGCGTGGGCAGGATCTATATGTGCGTGGGCAGGATCTATACTGTGCGTGGGCAGGATCTATACTGTGCGTGGGCAGGATCTATACTGTGCGTGGGCAGGATCTATACTGTGCGTGGGCAGATTCTATACTGTGCGTGGGCAGATTCTATACTGTGCACGGGCAGGATCTATACTGTGCTTGGGCAGATTCTATACTGTGCACGGGCAGGATCTATACTGTGCTTGGGCAGATTCTATACTGTGCACGGGCAGGATCTATTTTGGTGAGGTAAACGGCTCAGGAGGCACGGGCTAGCACCAGAGCCAGATTTACACACATTGTATAAGCCCAAGGGTTCATGCGGGCATTATACACAGGTGCAGCAGTATATACTGCTGGGGATTTGGTGACTTTTGATCAAAGATGTGCGGAAAAGATAAGCAGGTGAGGGGAGGCGGCACTGCCTCACCTGTCATAGACTTTTTACTGCAGAGTTTTGACTAAAAAATGATTAGAATAATACAAAGAAGATATTTCTAATATATTCTTTGTATTTTTCATACACTTTATACAGTCAAAACTCTGGCACAAACGTTAGTAGGACAGGAAAGGCTCTGCCTCACCTCACTGCACGTCACTGATTACCCTGAGGGTTACTCGGGTGGCTGTCGGTCAGACAGATGATGCAATGCTGAGTCTTCGGTCAGATAAGACAAGCAGGAGGGAAGCGTCTATTTACACAAGACACTTCCTGATGCATTAGCATATTATTGCACAGCTGCTGCATTCAAAGTCACAGCAGCTGTGCAATAGCGTCCACTCTGAATCAGGCCTAGTGTTTTATTATTATTATTATTATTATTATTTATCAGTTTCTTACATAGCGCAGCATGTTCCGTTGCGCCTTACAATTGGAACAACAGTAACAGAACAAAACTGGGTAGAAACAGACAGCCATAGAGGTAGGAAGGCCCTGCTCGCTGGCTTACAATCTGTTAGCCCATGCATGCAGAATCTGGACAGCTGCAAGACACCATCTCCAATGTTCCCATAGAGAACTGTGTAGATGACTAATGCGAGGGCTGGTGGCAGGAAAGCTCCGATATCTCCTGCTTTATGTATTGTTACACTCAAGCAAGTCTTCATGCTGCCCTTAAACATGTGAAAACAGTAATTTACGTATATTTTAATGGCAGCATTATTTGTTCAACAGACACTTCGGGTGTTTATAAAACCCTTCTTCTACATACTGCAATGTTCTTGTGCTAAACACTGGACCCAGTAGATGTTTCCCAGGGGTGTGGGTATGGAGGGTCGACAAGAGTTTGGTCAACAGTGTCTAGGTCGACCACTATTGGTCAACAGTATGTAGGTCAACATGGGTTCTAGGTCGACATGTACTAGGTCAGCATGACATAAGGTTGACATGAGTTTTTTAAAACTTTTTTGGGTGTCGTTTTCTTCGTAAAGTGACCGGGAACCCCAATTAGTGCACCGTGTCCACTTGTATGGCTCGCTTTGCTCGCCATACTTCAGGCAAGGTGCCTCACTCCACTACCGCTGCGCTCGGCACAGGTTACCATTCCCAGTCGTTGTCCACGTGGATCGTAAAGTATGAAAAAGTTTTAAAAAAATTGGAAAAAAGTGAAAAACTCATGTCGACCTTTTGTCATGTGGACCTAGAACATGTCGACCTAGAGTCCCTGTCGACCTAGAAACACTGTCGACCTACTTACTGTCGGCCAATAGTGGTCGACCTAGACACTGTCGTCCTAAGTCTTGTCGACCTATAGACCGGATACCGTTTCCCAGTAGAGGAACTATTCATTGGCTTTTGTAGAGATTGGAAGAAACTTATTTATATCAACGTTTTAGATGGACAAAAGGACTGGCGAGATTTTGTTGCCTGCTATTACTAGGGTAAAATCCCATACAACAACAAAAACATAAATAATTGGCCTGGACAAAAAATAAAGAAATAATGAAATGTAAAGGACTGTTGTTTCCCCGCTCACCTGCTCTTGCTGATCCCTGGTCGCCGGACTGTTTGGCCCAAAGAAATATTTCTTATTTAAATATTTATTTTTGACATCCTTGGATTTTTCTAAGCGCTTTTCCTTCTCTCTATGTGGCAACCTTCTGAGATGCTCCAGGTCGATCCAGCACATGAGGTCCGTGCTGCAAAAATGACCGGAAACAGAGTGTAAGTGAATGGGCTGGAAAGCGTTATACTGTTGCTGTTAGAAATAACATGGACAGAATGAGAATAGATCAGTAACATCTCACGAGCTATGTGAAAGCCAAAACACGGTAACAAACTGCCATGCACAAATAACAAAAAGTAAAAGAGCTTGGTGATAGCCGGCACAGGAGAGAGAGGGGCTATCTTGAAATAAACAATATAATTAATATAATCATATATAAAATAGTAACCAGTTCTTTCTATGCTACCTAATGACAGCAGTTTTACCTATAGCCCAGTGGCTGCCACTCTCTTCATCAGAATGGAGGGATCAGCAGCAGAGAGCTTAAGATTAGGGCACACTAGGAACCTTCGAGCATACGTAGGCTGGGCCAGAGGGCTTCTTGGGGGCAGGTAGAAAACGCTGTCTGGCTGATCCGATTCTGAATTACACCCAATTGGAGTGTCCAGGCAGCAGCCTCCCAGGCTGCAGCAAAACACAGAATAGCTGTCTGTTTGCTGATTGGTGGATGGCTGGAGCTATCTACCAATCAGAGTGCAGAAATCTCTACTTGTTTCCAGCCAGACAGCGAATGGCTGTCAGCTTGCTGACTGGTGGTTGGTTGGAGCTATCCAGCCATCATAGTGCCCCCAGCCATTCATTATATGGAAGCATGCGGCGTGATGGTGTAGGACTACAGGAGTAAGTTATGATTTTTATTTTGTAAATTTATTCCCATAAATGGGTGGTTAGATGCCCCAGTGCATTGCTTTGCCCAGGTTCTACAATGCTTTTATGATGGCCCTGGAGAGGTGTAATAAGTTAGCTGGAGAGTGATTACTAAGACTTTCCTCATATGCCGCAGAATATCACGGATGGATACCCTGTCCCAATGCTTTCAGCAGCAGTAATTAATGTTATGCTCTATAATGGTGCCCTAGTTCATAGTAGTGTCCTAGTTAATGTTATGTCCCATGGTAGTGCCCTAGTTTATTGTATGCACCATTGTAGATCCCTAGTTTAAAGGATGTCTTATTGTAGGGCTGCCAGTACACATTATGCCTCACAGTATCCCCAAATCACATTATGACATACAGTGTCCCCAGTTCATATTGTGCCACATTACAGTTCTTATTACAGTATGTAACATTATAGTGACCTCCACATTACAGTTCTTATTACAGTATGTAACATTATAGTGACCTCCACATTACAGTTCTTATTACAGTATGTAACATTATAGTGACCTCCACATTACAGTTCTTATAACAGTATGTAACATTATAGTGACCTCCACATTACATTTCTTATTACAGTATGTAACATTATAGTGCCCTCCACATTACAGTTCTTATTACAGTATGTAACATTATAGTGACCTCCACATTACAGTTCTTATTACAGTATGTAACATTATAGTGACCTCCACATTACAGTTCTTATTACAGTATGTAACATTATAGTGACCTCCACATTACAGTTCTTATTACAGTATGTAACATTATAGTGACCTCCACATTACAGTGAGCATGCAGATTATGTCACATTGCAGTGGCCTCCAGTTCATATTATGCCACATTACAGTAACCCCCTTCCCCTTATAACATCCACTACACACTCCTCTCACTGACAATGTAAGGTCACACGATTCAGGCTGGGCAATAGACTGATCTACTGTCGGTCGCACATCTGCGAATTTATGCAAATGGCGCTACAAAGTCCTTCATTCATTTCCGTCCGACGGTGTATTAATGCTGATACATCGGTACCATCGTTGCAAATCGGGACATGAAGCAGAGTCGGGGTGCCTCTGTAGACGCGCAGGCTGAGCTGCTCTCCCGGGATGCAGGGGGCTCTCCTGTAGCAAGTAAAGTCGCAACTGCTAACTTATGCTCGCCCAGAAAATGGTGTCTGAATGGCCATGAGACGCCTGCATTTACCCGACCACTCCCCGCTCCCATCCCCAAACGTCGTCTTCCTGTCATTTGCTTGCAACAACTTCCTCGGTGCGACCGCAATTCACTCACTGCAAGTGCGCACTGCGGCTCAGACACATGCGCAGTAATAACACTGGCCGATGTGTGTACAATGGCCGCTTTGTGACCACATCTGAATTAGGCCCACCGTGCATCTCGATCGCAACGGCGACTCTGTATGTACACGCTGTGTAACGCATGCGCCGTGATAGCCAGATGGAATCAGAAATACATTATTAATAGTGACAGATCCTACTTAAAATGGATTTGAGTAACTGTCTGATGAATGGGCTGAATCTTCTATGTAGTAGCTGGTCATGCGGGAAGTCAGCTACTGTAATGCGGGGTACACACTAGGCCGATCATCGGCCCGATGAGGTCACACATGGGGGATTTACATGTGCTCGCCCAGCTGTGATGTCAGTTACTGGTTGCCTCTGCAGCAAGTGCCGACCGCCCGTACACACAGCACAATGTGCTGATATATCTACAGACATATCGGCCATAGGCTGTGCTGCACGTTACTCCTCATAGGTTTATAGAATGTGGCCCATGGGAACCTGTTATAACAAAAGACAAAGTTTGCTGTCCTACATTCAGATAGTCGCCACCCCAGGGGGAGTGTAAATTCGCCCCGTGCAAATGTGCGATCGCATGTGTACACGAGCTGCACAAATCCAGTGTGTGCAGAGCCCATGACTTACCCCTGCAGTGCGATCACATCAGGCGGATCGGGGCTGGAGCTGACGTCAGACATCCTCCCTGTAAATGCTTTGAGCACGCCTGCGTTTTTCCGGACACTCCCAGTAAACAGTCAGTTACCACCCACAAACGAACGGCCTCTTCCTGTCAATCACCTTGTGATTGCCTATGCGAATGAAATCCCGTCGCTGACCGACGATGCCCGTTGTTGTTTGCCGACGTGCATGCACATTGCAGTGCATACGCATGAGCAGTCTATTGCTGATCGCCCGCTGTGTGAAAACGCACAGCAGTGATCAGGTCTGAATCACCCTCAAAGTTTTGGCCTCAGATAACTACCCACTGGAATCACATGACCAGTATCATATACCAGCAGCAAGCAGAGGTAACATAAAGCACAGGAATATATACCATGTTCTCTGCTTTACATGAAAAGCACAGCCCTGCCTTCTGTCAGATGCACAGGGGGAATGTTTGGCTGCTGTGACACTGAGAGGAATTAGTGCAGCACAAAGCTGCCAATTATCCTGCTGGCATCGCTTCTGTTACAGCCGAGTCCGGGGGCAGATGTTTTTATTCTGTGTAACACTGATAAACTGGGTATTGGGGAATTGGCAGGCTCATTATTAATGCATATTGCGCAATATAATTGTACTTGTGTCTAAAACCAATCCGTTGTTCCTGTAATTCTAATTTATTGGGCACTTTTGCATCAAAAGGTTCATGTCAGAACACACATGTTAAGAATGTGAGAATGATTTATGGGCCTCGGTAAGCTGGCAAAACTGCAAGCAAAACACATTTCTATGACAAAAGCAATACATTACTAATATGATTAAGAGCACTAGCAAAGACTGATTATTGGTCTAGATGTCCTTTACTGATCTCCAAGCAAGGGTGGAATTCAAGGACAAATACATATGCATATTACACCACAATGAGGAATACAGCACAAGCAACTACCAAATACTGTACAGCACTAACTAGTAACTCCAGGAGTATCAGCTACTAACTCAGGAACTAACAGCTAATAACTCTGGAACTAACAACTACTAATTCTGGAACTACAGTAACAGCTACTAACGCCGCAACTAACAGCTACCAACTCTGGAACTACAGTAACAGCTAATAACTCAGAAACTAACTCCAGACATACAGTAACAGCTACTAAGTCTGGAACTAACAGCTACTTACTCCGGAACTACAATAACAGCTACTAACTCCAGAACTAAAAGCAACTAATTCCGGAACTACAGTAACAGTTACTAACTCTGAAACTAACTGCTACTAACTCTGGAACTACAGTAATAGCTACTAACTCCAGAACTAACAGCTACTAACTCTGGAACTACAGTAACAGCTAATAACTCAGAAACTAACTCCAGACATACAGTAACAGCTACTAACTCTGGAACTAACAGCTACTAACTCCAGAACTACAGTAGCAGCTACTAACTCCAGAACTACAGTAACAGCTACTAAATCCGAAACAAACAGCTACTAACTCTGTAACTACAGTAACAGCTAATAACTCTGAAAATAACAACTACTAACTCCCCAACAGCTAATAACTCCAGAAGTAACAGTTACTAACTCCGGAACTCCAGTAACAGCTACTAACCACGGAACTAATAACTACTAACTCCGGATCTACAGTAACAGCTAACTATGTAACTAAGAGCTACTAACGCAGGATGGAAAATCATTAATTATTTAACCACTTTAAGGAGAAACATGGTTGTTCAGCAGGTGGATTAATTTGTTGTAAAATATTAGAATAAAGGTAACTTTGAGATGTAATAACATAGAAACCGCTCTTGATACAGCAGAGAAGTGGTGAATCTATCAATTAGGGACCTTAGACTCAAAAGGATTAAACACTGACCTTAAATGTTTTCCATAAATGAACACAACGAATGACTCCTTGTATAATATATGTTTATTGGTACAATTCTGCAGAACACCAGTATACTGTATGTCTCCGATGTAATTTACTTATAGGTAACAATGGGTAAAATAAGTATACAGTAGGTACTGTAGCGCTAGTGTTTTTCTGATATTAGGGTGAAACCTTACCAATATGTTAGGATGTATGTCTTGTTTTGTATGTATTGTATTTTTGCTAAGTGTAACTTAGCAAAAATACAGGCGTGGCTACGACGGCTGAGGAGTAAGCAGCAGAGCTCGGGAGCTCCCCGGCCACCAAACTCCTGCAACTCATCCTGACCCCCTCTGGTGTCTCTGCCCGGCCGGAATCTTCACCACAGGCTGTGGGCACCGGCGGGCACCCTGTTCCGCACTCTCCGGGACCCGTGGAGCGGCATTTACTGACTTCCGGCCCTGCGGCCTGCACCTCCTCCGGATCCCCGGCCTCGATTTCGGCGACCTCGACCGCGAGTCGCCCGGAGCTCGAACGGCGGGCTGCTGCTGCTGCCGGACGCCGCGGAGGGTCTGAAACAGGGGATAACCTCTCCTCTGCCTGTCGGGCTGTGGCCTGGTACCCTGATAGCCGGAGAAAATACAGGTACTCCTGGGGAAGGGGACGGGGCACGGCGGCCATCTTAGAAGCTGCTTATATAGGCTGCTGCCCGTGCCTGGACATATGAAGAGCTGCCTGTTGGGATTCTCATGTGCCCTGTGAACTGTCTCTGCACTCTGGGACCTTGCTGCATGCTGCTCTCTCCCATTCCTAATATCTTAATAACTTTGCTAAAGTTTCACCTGTGATTGGAGGCAAAGTCAGCTAGTTCCACTGCACAGCTGCATATAGTTTGGAATTAATTACACTGCTGTTTTGCACTAATATCCTACAGTGTACTGCACACCAATATCCTACTTTACCTCCCGGAATTTGATACAGGATATTCCCTCCTCATTACTCTCGTCTATACTGTTACTTTTACACAAGCCTCTACTTCCTATCCATTGATATTTTGACCTACAGACTGGGCACGATTGGTTCCCGCCACTGATTATACACAACCTTGCTGCTGCCGTTTTCTAATTACACTTCTATACTGCAACCCTGCCCTACGGTGAGTGTGACTGCTCCTGTCCAATATGGTTAAGGGCGGCCAGAGTGCGGCCGCGGCCAAACTAGAAAGATTTGCTAGACAATCCACTCCCAGGGTAACATCGGCTCCTTCTCAGGGAACCTCTCCGACGCACTCGACCTCCCCTTCTGCGTCTGCTGTCAGTTCCCCGGAGGCACCGGAAGCGCCGTCTATTCAACAGGTGCTGGAGGCTATAGCTGGCAGTGAACAGCGTCTCTCCGATAAGATGGAGAAGGTGCAGTGCGATCTCTCCTTGCTCCGACAAGATGTCCAACGAATCCGTGAGAGAGTGGGTGAGGCGGAGACACGGGTCTCCAACCTGGAAGATGTGTGGTCCCCTAAAGCAATCCGTATCCACGGTGACCCAGCAGGTTTCCTCCCTCCAGACCAAGCTTTTAGACATGGAGGGGCGGCTGCGCAGAAATAATGTAAGATTTGTTGGCCTGCCTGAAAGAGAAGAGGGTTCGCAGCCGGAGGACTTCCTCGAATCCTGGCTTAAGGAGATATATGGCGCTGAGTCCTTTACGGCCCAATTCACGGTGGAGCGTGCACATAGGATACCATCTCGGCCGCTACCTCCTGGTGCCCCTCCTCGCACCTTCATCGCCAAATTCCTGCATTATAAGGACCGTGACTCTCCGCTTAGGTCGTATGAAGGGCCCGTTGGCCTTTGCTGCAGACGTCCAGAAGGACCGAGCCCAGTTTATGCCTATTAAACGGCGTCTGCGAGACCTCAACATTTCATACTCCATGCTGTTTCCTTCAAGGCTCTGGGTCGTGGCGGATGGGGAGACCAAGTTTTTTAATTCCCCTAGAGAGGCGGCCCAATGGCTGGACAGATTTGCGCCGGGTGCTCGGCAGCTGGCTCCGGACTGACCTCCTGCGTGAGGAGGCTGGGGCCTAGATTACCGGAGGGAACGATTATAGATCGGGGAGCCTCCCCTCCTTTGCATTGGTGGCTCAAGACTTTTAAGACCAAGTGGTGTTGGTTAGAGAGGGTTAGAGGTTCAGTTGAGAATCTAGGCCTTCTTAGCGCTTGGTAGTTTGGGTTGATTGTTCGGGATATAAGTATACCGGAGTTTGGGGTGGTATACGGGGAGGGGAAAGGTTAGCTGGGAAGCTGCTAGTTGCGCCTTCTTTTGCTGTTTTTGGTTTTCTTTCTTTAGTTTGTTATTTTTCTTATCTCTGTATTTTCTGAAGCAAGAATGTTTAATATTTCAGGTGAAATGGCTTACAACGCGGGGCTTATCTCCGTCATGTGCTGCTGTTGTTCATACTGTTGATTCTCAAGATGTATTTTGGGAGATGTCTATCCGGGTGGCACATAGAGCTTACATGGGGTCATGCTTAACCTGAAATTTTTGGCATGGAATGTCCGAGGTCTGATTAACAAAATCAAACGATCCTTGGTTCTGAATATGATTAAGAAATATGACCCGGATATTGCATGCCTTAGTGAGACCCACTTGGAGGGACATAGGTTATTGTCCTTACGACGGGCCTGGGTGGGATGGGCTTACCATGCCTCTCACTCCTCCTTTTCTAGGGGTGTCTCGGTTCTGATTAAAAAGTCAGTGCAATTTGAGCTGTTATCGATTAAAACTGACCCGTATGGAAGATTTGTATTTATGGAGTGTAAGCTGAGTTCCCAGCCCTATTACATTTTAGCGGTATACATCCCCCCTCCTTTTTCATATGCTGTGCTGCAACAGGCTGCTTCTTTCATTGCTCCATCTCCTACTACCCCAGTGATTTGCTTGGGCGATTTTAATAACATCCTAGATTTATCCTTAGACCGATGGCACTCCCCGGGGGTTGCGCTGGCGGGTGGTGGTCCTACCAAGTTTGCTAACTTCTTGAATAGTTTGCAGTGGGTGGATGTGTGGAGGCTTCGTCACTCTGCGGTCCGTCAGTTTTCCTGTTTTTCCAGCACTCATGGCTCCTTCTCCAGGATTGACCTGATGTTGGTGTCCCCCGCCCTCTTCCCTGGGATTATTGACATCCACTACGAGGCTAGAGGGGTCTCTGATCACTCCCCTCTGTTGATGACTCTTGCTGTGGACAGTCAGAGGGGGCACTCTTACTGGAAGTTGCATCCCTCTTGGCTGGCCCAGCTGGGTGACTGCAGTGACCTGGAGACTCAGTGGGAGGGTTACTTTAGCGACAATGTAGGGTCTGCCTCGGGTACAATAGTTTGGGATTCATTTAAGGCGTTTTTAAGAGGTTCATATATTGGACGTATAGCGGCCCATAAAACGTCCTCAAGGGAGAGAGAACGGGCCCTTGAAAGTGACGCTAGGGAACTGGAGTCCCAATATCTATCTGATGGTGCCCCCGCGACAAGGGGACGCTGTCTAGTGGCTCAGTCGGCTTGGTTGGCCCACCTGTCTGATAAAAACTCTAGGTCCCTCCTCTTTAAGGCTACTAATATTTATATGCAGGCTGATAGAACGGGGGGCCCCCTGGCCCGTCTGATACATTATGATAGTCCTGGGACTACGATTACCCAAATGTCCGGTGGAGATGGCTCCTTTGTTGACACCACACCGGACATTGCACAGTTATTCCGATCTTATTACTCTGAGGTTTATAGCTCAAAATTGACATGCTCTACTTTAGATCTTTCACACTACCTGGGGGGTATTCCGTTGCCCACACTCTCCTCTGAGGCCTGTGAGCTGCTGGAGGCGCCTTTGACGCTCGAGGAGGTGACTGCGGCCATTGGTGTGTCCCCTAATGGCAAGGCTCCGGATTGTGACGGAATTCCCTCCGAGGTATACAAAAATCATGTTGATTTTTTTGGGCCCAGGCTCCATGCCCTATGCTTAGATATATTTGCCAATAACGATCTTCCCCCCTCTATGTCAGAGGCAGTTATAATAGTGATCCCAAAGCCCGGTAAGGACCCTGGATCTCCAGACTCCTATAGACCGATATCCCTGATTCCCACCGATGCTAAGGTCCTGGCAAAGATTTTGGCAGTACGGCTTAACACAGTGATCGCCTCCCTTGTTCACCCGGACCAGACTGGCTTCATGCCAGGGAAGTCCACGTCTATCAACTTACGTAGACTGTATATAGTTATAGTTGTATTCTACAACTCCCACATGACTCCCCTTCTGACTCGGCTGTGGTCTCGTTAGATGCGGCCAAGGCCTTTGACAACATTGAATGGGCTTATTTATGGGAGGTGATGGCTTGTGTGGGCTTTGGGCCCAACTTTATCAAATGGACTAAATTACTGTATCAACATCCGAGTGCCAGGATCTTGGTGAACGGCTATGTATCCCCCTCTTTTCAACTGTCCCGTGGTACTAGACAGGGCTGCCCCCTATCCCCCACGCTGTTTGCCTTGGCCATCGAGCCCCTGGCCTGCCTGATAAGATCACACCCAGATATTCTGGGAATTTGTACGGGTTCACGGGAGGATAGAATAGCTCTTTACGCCGATGACATGTTGTTGTTTCTGCAGGATTACACCAAGTCAATGCCCATTCTGCTGCGTGTGATAGAGAACTTTGGAGATTATTCGGGTCTTAGAATTAACTGGCCTAAATCATACATTATGCCAGTCATAGGCCCCCCTCCTACTGTTTCCAAAATCCCCCTGCCATTATGTTGGACGTTACAATTTAAGTACCTCGGAATCCAAATAACCAACGACCCTTCTGATTTTGTCCCTCTGAATCTGGACCCGACCATGCAGTGGGTCATGGGCAAATCCAAGACTTGGTGTAAGCTTCCACTGACGGTGTCTGGCAGGGTTAACCTCATTAAAATGATTATACTGCCCAAACTCCTATACATTATTCTCCAGTCCCCGGTTTATATTTATCCAATATTCTTTAGGAAATTAAATAGCGTTTTATCCTCACTGATCTGGGCTACCAAACGACCTAGGATACAGCTAAATAACCTTACCAGGCAGCGATCTGAAGGTGGCCTGGCTCTGCCTAATATTCAGATGTATTACTACGCTGCTCAGCTGACTCATATCAGTGTATGGGCGCAAGACTCTGGGGCTGACTCTTTACATTGTGAGTTTTTTCGCTGTTACTTTCCCCACCTCTCTCCTGTGCAGGTGCTACTGAGTGGGAGCATAGCTCGGTTTCTTCCCCCTATCATTTTCCAGGCCTTAAAGATATGGCGGGCCCTGAGAGACCTCTTGAGGTACGATGGCCTGGACCCGGATACCCCCCTCTGGTACTCTGACTGGCTCCCTGAATTACATGCACTTGAGGGGCGGGAGGTATGGGCCCCTAGATCGGTGGTTTCTATTTCTCAACTCTACCTAGATAATGTACTCAAATCCTTTCAACAACTGAGAGATGAGTTTGACCTACCCAATTCTTATTTCTTCAGATATCTCCAGCTTCGCCACGCCCTCCAGTCCCAATTTGCTGAATCCCCCCCACGAATCCTCCCATTCCCCATCAAGACCTTTGTGGCTACCTTGGGTCAAGCTAAGATGGTCTCCCTTGCGTATGGATATCTTCTTACCAAGCTCCATACGGACCCTTTGACACGTCTCCGTGGAAAGTGGGAGGAGGATATGGGTTTAATAACTGAGGAGGACTGGGTCCTTGCTCTGGAATACCCTGCCAAAGTTACCAAATCTCTCAGATATCAGCAAATTCAATTCTTCATTTTACACAGAACATATATGACTCCAGCTAGGCTGGCTACCTTTGGGACGGGCGGCTCTGGCCTTTGTCCTAAGTGCGGGGGGGGGGGGGGGGGGGGGGGGGGCGGTGGGAACATTCTGGCATCTAGTGTGGGATTGCCCGAGGTTGAGGGTGTTCTGGTTGGGGGTCAGGTCAATTCTGGAGAGTACGGGAGTGTCTGGCGGACTGCTTACCCCACAAATCTGTATTTTGGGGATGGGATGCTCTACTTGTCTGTTTCAGTGGGTCTTTATGCTCACAGTGTATGTGCCTTGGCTAAGGTTTGCATTGCGAGGCTATGGATGGCCCCTAGAGGCCCTTTAATATCTGCGCTTAAGACCTTAATTAATGACACAATAATTAAGGAAAGATACATATATATGAAACAAAACGCATCAGCCAAATTTGAAAAGGTTTGGTCTCCATGGCTAGACTCCCCCCATTCTCACCTGGTTCCCCAAATATAGTGGGCATTGAAGTGCTAACATATCAAAAACATAATGTTTAATGATGTATATTTGAGATGTATGGCGGTTGAGCCCTGCGTGTTCGCCTACTTATATTCATGGCTAATGTGGTCCTGAATCAGATGGCTCCTTCTCATTTTGCTTCTGCTTCTTTTTGTTATTTTTCTTACTGTTTAGTTTAAGGGTGTAACTATAAAAGTTAATGAAGACTAATATATTTGGCTACGGATTTTGCGGACCCTAATGGTCCGAACAATAGGAAATCCTTGTATATTCCCTTTGGGACTTGGCCTGATATTCCATTGCTGTAAACTTCGCTCCAAAATGTGGCTCGGTTTCAAGATAATTTGATGTATTGTTTGTGATATGATGATGTTCTGCAATGTCTGTACCTTCTTATCCAGACTACTGAATAAAAATTACTTTATTAAAAAAAACTTAGCAAAAATACAATAAATACAAAACAAGACGTACAGCCTAATAAATTGGTAAGGTTTTCTCCAAGTGCGCATGCCTGGAAGTTTTCCCATGCAATACAAACCACACTCTCACCTGTACCTTGACGAGGAGCGTAGAGGTGGAAACGTGTCAGCTAAGAGGTGAGAGTGATTTCACTCCAATGCAGAGAAACCTCCCGAAAGACGGCAGCATGAATCCTGACCCCAGGTACATACAGTGGGGATCGAAAGTTTGGGCACCCCAGGCAAAAATTCATTTTAATGTGCAAAAAGAAGCCAAGGAAAGATGGAAAAATCTCCAAAAGGCATCAAATTACAGATTAGACATTCTTATAACATGTCAAAAAAAGTTTGATTTTATTTCCATCATTTACACTTTCAAAAGAACAGAAAACAAAAAATGGCCTCTTCAAAAGTTTGGGCACTGTACTGTACAATCAATTGGCTTTACATGCTCATCTGTTTTGAGCCATCATTTCGGCTAGGATGACTTGCAGGAGAGATTATTTTATGAAGATTGGCATATTACGGATTCATTTTTAATGTTTTTTATCCTCAGCCACCTCCCTCCGTTGTGCAGGTCATCACAAGAAACGCGGCAGTCACTGATACTACTTCTTTGTTAGGAAGTAGTATCAGCTGACACTTCAGTGATTATCCCCCTACAGGCTACAGAGATGGATCGGGGGCAACACTGTTCAGTGATGTCACTGCCTGATACTTCCTTACTGGCTGACCCGACAGAGAGAATGAGCTGAAGGGTATAGCATGTACAGTATAATAACAGTGCAGTCAGCAAATAAGTGTTAAATATAGTTGCTTGCATCACTTAGAATTATACACTTGATACAAAAATCTAGATCTTTTACAGGAGACTATCACAGTATAAAAATTAGCTCTGGTGATCAATGACCGGTTGTTTTATAGCATGTTGGCTGCGACTTGTTTCTGTACCTTGCAAAATGATCATCCAGAAAGCTACGGAAGTGTTCCAGCTCCATCCTGTGCCGGAGCAAGGTGCCGAGATTGTAATTCCTGTATTCCACCGGGACCTGCTCCCACGGGTTAGGATCTTTAGGTTTGTCGGGAAGGGGAACAAAGATAGATTTGTGGAGTTGGTCCTGGTAAAAGAGTTAATGTGTTTATTATTATTATTATTATTATTATTATTATTATTATTATGTGTATTCCAACATCAAACTCTACATTCTGTATAAACATGCCTTTCCTTACTCACTGCAATAAGCATATATGTGTGTATGAGCCTTGAACATGAGCTTTTACATTAGGTAAAGACTTATCTAGTGTGAAACGGTCTTTCCTTCCCTGTGATCTCTAACCTGCCTTAACCATGGCCGCAACTAGGGGGAGCTAAGGGGTCACGTGGCTTAACAGCTGGTTGCACACTAGAAAGATATATTGTTTGCTCAAGGAGTGAACAGTATATGTCTGTAGTGCATTGGTGGTTGTGTACACCTGATATGTCTGGGAATTGCGTCGTTCACAAATATATCAGGTTGGTCCTGCAGCACAGCCAATGCCCATATGTCTTGCAGCTATAGCGGCACGTCTGGGTAGGTGACACGACGACCGTCCCATATGCCAGCAGCAGGAACCGCTGACAATGACGTCACAGCTGGGCATGCAATTGCAAATGCCTGCCCGGTTGTAATGTCTGTCCCGACATATCGAGCCGCTGATTGGTAAGTGTGTATGCTTACCAAATCAGCGACTATGTAGGAGGATCTGGCAATAGCCAGACCCATCTGTATAGTGTGTACCCGACAATGAATAGGTCAACACCATATGGTCAACATGCATTCGGTCAAAAGGTTGACAGGCTCAAAAGGTCGACATGGAAAAGGCAGACAGTACAACAGGTTGACAGGTACACCACGTGGATGGTAAATGATGAAGAAATTTGAAAAAAACAAAACTTGTGTCACACCGCACAAATAACCCGGTATCGACTCGGCATATTGCTAGGTCGACACGGGTCGGCGTGCAGTGTGAAAGCACCTTGGTGGAATTCCCGGATCGCTTGACCTGGTAATTCAACCTGGGAATAAAGAAGTGTTATTCCCGGATTGAATACCGGGTCAGTGGCAGCGTAAACGGGTTCCCGGGACGATGTGATCCGGGACCTGTTCACTAGATAGAAAGAGGCGGCGCAGAAATGAGCTCATCTCCCAGCGCTGCCTCCGCCTTCACCCCCGCTGCCAGCTCCACCCCCCACCGCTATGGCAACCCGCCCGGCATATTGCCGGGTTAGGGAAGACTGCTGTAGCGTCCAATGCCGGATCCCACCCGGGAAGGACCCGTTTCCAATTCCCGGGTGGGATCCGGCGTTTGCAGTGTGAAAGGGGTATATGTGAGTCAACCATTGTCATTGTCGACATTTTGTACCCGTCAACCTTTTGTACTGTCTATCTTTCATCAGTCGATACTTAGCAAATTATATTTGGACAAATACATAAAATTCCCAAAATGGGAGGGGCTCCAGAAGGTGGGTGGAGCTATACACAAACAAGCGTCTCTGGGGATATCGTATAGGGGGAATGTATCACTGGTGGTGAATCTGGTAAAACTAATGGCATCAATGTTACAAACTTCTATGTACAGATGGTTATGACTAAAACAAATGTATGGATACAAACTATTCATCACTAATATTAAATATAATATTATCGCAAGTCTTATTATTACAAGTTAAATGTATAAATATATTACAAGTCTATTTAATTCATGGAAGGGTCTCAGCAGTTGACATTTCATTGCACAAATACAATTATATGACACAAGATATGTTCTGTATTCCTGCCATTTTCAATGCCTTTGTGGGTGTTTCTGTTGGGGCTTTTTTAAAGCCCTGTTCAAAGTATTTGAAATTAAACATGACATTACTATTTAATGGGAGAAACGATGATAAATTAGGTATTATGTTTTTTCCACATTGCTGATAAATGACTCCACTTGGAATGACTAATCTGATTGTGTAAATGGGATTATCGGGTTTTTACGATTGACGTTGTGGCAAAGTCACCAACCGCATTTCTAAATATTGTGTTTTCCAAAGTGGCTGACTGCTGACCTCTGCACAAAGGATTTGGGAGATTAATGTGGTGATTATTTGGAATATTTGCAATAACAACAACAGCAGCTTTTATCACAGGCTGAAATAACGTCTTTTCTCAGAGTTTGGACTAGTTCTGCAGGTCACAGATGCTGACACACACTGCGCATATATTATGTGACTGTAAAGGCTATATGCTGTAAAGCAGGAGAATTCATCATGCAGCCCACCAGCTGCTGTGGAAATACACAACCCACTACATGACCTGGGCTGCAGAGCCGACCACACATTGCAGGGAGCAGCCAGTCAGCAAATATAAACATATATTCAATGTTGTATGTAATATACAGTACATGCTTCCGTCTTACATGGGGATCAGCAGCACCGCTGTGTTTTACTGACCTGCCGCAGCACGGAACACAACGCTCAGCTTGTCTATCTTCTTCACTCCCTGTGGACCACCTCACCCTCCCATATGAACGGGAGCTCACTGGATCTGGTTTTCACTCACTGCTGCAATATTTCTGATTTCTTCAATTCCCCTTTTCCCCTCTCTGACCACCACCTGCTCTCTTTCAACTTATCTATCTCCGCTTCCCCATCTCTCCTTCCTAAGGCTACCATCACTAAGCGTAACATTGAGGCTATTGACACCTCATCCCTATTCTCCCTGTTCGACTCGCTTCCCTCTCCTATTCTCTCTCTGTCATGCCCTCAACAAGCCACATCCCTATACAATGCATCTCTTACTTCTGCTCTTGACTTTGTCGCTTCACCAACAGGGCCGGCTCTAGGCATGTTCGAATAGAGCGGCCGCGCGGGGCGCCACTCTTAATGGGAACCGCACGCTGGCGCCGCCATCTTCGTGCCTGGAGCCAGCCTGCAGTGTCCCGGCCCCGGCCTAAACTCTTGTGTGTGCTCTATGCCGCACCGGCATCTGACGTCAGACGCCGGTGCCGCGCGCACACAAGAGTTTTGAAGAGTCCACCCGTGCCCTCAACAGCACTCCCCCTCCCGGCTCCCAGCACCGCAGGTATTGGGCATTTATGGATCGGGCACTGGGGGCATTTATGTATTTGGGCGGGCAGAGCACTGTGGGGACATATCTGCACTGTGGGGGTATTTATGTATCTGGCACTGGGGCATTTATGTATCTGTCACTGTGGGGGCATATCTGTACTGTGGGGGCATTTATGTATCTGGCACTGTGGGGGCATATCTGCACTGTGGGGGCATTTATGTATCTTGCACTGTGGGGGCATTTATGTATCTGGCACTGTGGGGGCATATCTGCACTGTGGGGGCATTTATGTATCTTGCACTGTGGGGGCATTTATGTATCTGGCACTGTGAAGGCATATCTGGCACTGGGGGCATTTATGTATCTGGCACTGTGGGGGCATCTATGTATCTGGCACTGTGGAGGCACTTATGTATCTGTCACTGTGGGGGCATTTATGTATCTGGCACTGTGGGGGCATTTATGTATCTGGCACTGTGGGGGCACTTATGTATCTGGCACTGTGGGGGCACTTATGTATCTGGCACTGTGGGGGCATATCTGGCACTGGGGGCATTTATGTATCTGGCACTGTGGGGGCATTTATGTATCTGGCACTGTGGGGGCATTTATGTATCTGGCACTGTGGGGGCATATCTGCACTGTGGGGGCATTTATGTATCTGGAACTGTGGGGACATATCTGGCACTGTGTGGCCATTTATGTATCTGGCACTGCTGGGGGGCATGTCATGTGTATCTGGCACTGCTGGGGGGCATATCATGTGTAGCTGGCACTGCTGGGGTCATGTCATGTGTATCTGGCACTGCTGGGGGGCATGTCACGTGTGGCTGGCACTGCTGGGGGGCATGTCACGTGTAGATGGCACTGCTGGGAGGCATGTCATGTGTAGCTGGCACTGCTGGGGGGCATGTCACGTGTAGCTGGCACTGCTGGGGGGCATGTCATGTGTATCTGGCACTGCTGGGGGGCATGTCACGTGTTGCTGGCACTGCTGGGGGGCATGTCACGTGTAGATGGCACTGCTGGGAGGCATGTCATGTGTAGCTGGCACTGCTGGGGAGCATATCATGTAGTGTTCCCGCTAGGCGTCTATGGCTAGGCAATGTGTCTCAGTGCTCTACCTGGCGCAAAGTGTCTCAGTGCTCTACCTGGCGCAAAGTGTCTAACGTGCTCTGCCTGGTGCAAAGTGTCTAAGGTGCTCTGCCTGGCGCAAAGTGTCTAGGAGGTTCTACCTGGTGCAATGTGTATTAGCTGCACTACTGTGTGGTGTAATGTGAATTGCCACAATTATGTGGCCACGCACCTTCTCTACGAAGCAATGCCCCTAAATTTGGCATGTAGGTAGGGGAGCACCAAGCATTACAGTATGTACATCAGTTTGCCATCCTAACTTAAAAATGTGCCCTCCCTGTGATCAGCACCCTGCCCTAAAATGTGAACACCATCATGTGTAGCTGGCACTGCTGGGGGGGGCATGTCATGTGTAGCTGGCACTGCTGCGGGGCATGTCATGCGTAGCTGGCACTGCTGCGGGGCATGTCATTTGTAGCTGCCACTGCTGCGGGGCATGTCATGTGTAGCTGGCACTGCTGGGGGGCATGTCATGTGTAGTTGGCACTGCTGGGGGGCATATCATGTCTATTTGGCACTGCACATTATGTGTATCTGGCACTATACTGGAGACATTATGTGTATCTGGCACTATACTGGAGACATTATGGGGTATATGCAATTCACGGCGAATCGCGGCAAATTATCGCCGTTTTTAAATTCAACACAATTCGACAGGTGAATTCTGGCAGGTGGCTGCCGGAATTCACCATATTCAATGCAAAACGGATTCGACAGTCCCGCGGGCGAAAATCGGCCGATTTGGCGGATTTTGCCGCGATTTTAAAAAACGGGAAAAAGCCTGAAAAAAAAATGGCGTGGGGTCCCCCTCCAAAGCATAACCAGCCTCGGGCTCTTCGAGCTGGTCCTGGTTCTAAAAATGCGGGGAAAAATTGGGCAGGGATCCCCCGTATTTTTAATACCAGCACCGGGCTCCACTAGCTGGACAGATAATGCCACAGCCGGGGGTCACTTTTATGCCGTGCCCTGCAGCCGTGGCATTAACTACCCAACTAGTCACCCCTGGGGGAGTGGGGACCCCTTCAATCAAGGGGTCCCCCCCCCCCAGCCACCCAAGGGCCAGGGGTGAAGCCCGAGGCTGTCCCCCCCCATCCAATGGGCTGCGGATGGGGGGGCTGATAGCCTTTTGTGATAATAAAAAGATATTGTTTTTTCCAGTAGTACTACAAGTCCCAGCAAGCCCCCCCCGCAAGCTGGTACTTGGAGAACCACAAGTACCAGCATGCGGGAGAAAAACGGGCCCGCTGGTGTCTGTAGTACTACTGGGAAAAAAATACCCAAATAAGGGGGTAATTCCAAGTTGATCGCAGCAGGAAATTTTTTAGCAGTTGGGTAAAACCATGTGCAGTGCAGGTGTGGCCGATATAACATTTGCAGAGAGAGTTAGATTCGGGTGGGTTATTTTGTTTCTGTGCAGGATAAATACTGGCTGCTTTATTTTTACATTGCAATTTAGACTGCAGATTGAACACACCACACCCAAATCTAACTCTCTCTGCACATATTATATCTGCCCCCCCTGCAGTGCACATGGTTTTGCCCAACTGCTAACCAAAATCCTGCTGCGATCAACTCAGAATTACCCCCTAAAAACAGTACACAGACACCTTGATAGTAAAACTTTATTACACACTACCGACACACACATACTTACCTATGTTGACACGCCGACTGCCACGGTCTCCGACGATGGTAGATGCTAGAATCAAGTGGGCTAAGGGACCTTTTCCGTAAGGGGGAGGAGTTACGACGCAAGGGGGAGGAGCTAGGCCAGCGGGATAGTTCCTCTACTATCCACGCCACCAACTATTACCTTTAGTAATTAGGTGGTGAGCGAAGCGAGCCACCGTGCCCGAAGCGTGGCGAGCGAAGCGAGCCCGCGAGGGTACTTTTCGGGTACCCTGTTCGCCCGTAGCTCCTCCCCCTGGTGACGTAGCTCCTCCCCTCAATACGTCACAAGGTCCCTTCAGCCCCTCCGATATAGAACCAACCCTCCGACGATCCGAGGGTACCTGTGAAAAAATTATACTCACCTTCCAGCGTCCAGAGGTACATCCACGTCCAGATATAAATCCACGTACTTGTTAAAAAAACAAACCGAACACCCGCTCCATGCCGTACTGAAAGGGGTCCCATGCTTTCACATCAGACCCCTTTCTCCCGAATGCCGGGACATCACGTGACTCCTGTCACTGAAGTCCCTTCAGCCAATCAGGAAGCGCTACTTCCGTGGCGCTCACCTGATTGGCTGTGCGCTGTCTGTGCTGTGACAGCGCATCGCAAAGCCGCTCCATTAGTTTCAATGGTGGGAACTTTGCTGTCTGCGGTGGGGTTACCCGCGGTCAGCCGCTGACCGGCGGGTGACCTCACCGCTAGCCGCTAAATTCCCACCATTGAATATAATGGACGGGGCTGTGCGATGCGCTGTCTGAGTTCAGACAGCGCACAGCCAATCAGGTGAGCGCAACGAAGTTACGCTTCCTGATTGGCTTTAGAGACCTTTGTGTGACAACTGTCACTGACAGGTCTCATTCGTGGAAAGGGGTCTCATGTGTCAGCATGGGACCCCTTTCAGTCTGGTGGCCCGTGTGTTCGTTTTCTTTTTTTGCCAAGTACGTGGATGTATCTCTGGACCATGGCTGAGGTGAGTATATTGATCTTTTATTTTCAGGTATCCGTGGATTCTACATGGAGAAGAGGACCGATGTCGGCGTGTGAACTTAGGTAAGTATGTGTGTGTCGACGTATGAAATAAAGTTTTACTGTCACGGTGTGTGTGTCCTGTTTTTATTTGGGTATTTTTTTTCCAGTAGTACTACAGGTACCAGCGGGCCCGTTTTTCTCCCGCATGCTGGTACTTGTGGTTCTCCAAGTACCAGCTTGCAGGGGAGGCTTGCTGGGACTTGTAGTACTGCTGGAAAAAACAATATTCTTTTCATTATCACAAAAGGCTATCAGCCCCCCCATCCGCAGCCCATTGGATGGGGGGGGGACAGCCTCGGGCTTCACCCCTGGCCCTTGGGTGGCTGGGGGGGGACACCCCTTGATTGAAGGGGTCCCCACTCCCCCAGGGTACCCCGGCCAGGGGTGACTAGTTGGATATTTAATGCCACGGCCGCAGGGCACGGCATAAAAGTGACCCCCGGCTGTGGCATTATCTGTCCAGCTAGTGGAGCCCGATGCTGGTGTGAAAAAATAAGAATTTACTTACCGATAATTCTATTTCTCGGAGTCCGTAGTGGATGCTGGGGTTCCTGAAAGGACCATGGGGAATAGCGGCTCCGCAGGAGACAGGGCACAAAAGTAAAGCTTTCCGATCAGGTGGTGTGCACTGGCTCCTCCCCCTATGACCCTCCTCCAAGCCAGTTAGGTACTGTGCCCGGACGAGCGTACACAATAAGGGAGGAATTTTGAATCCCGGGTAAGACTCATACCAGCCACACCAATCACACCGTACAACTTGTGATCAAAACCAGTTAACAGTATGATAACAGAGGAGCCTCTGAAAGATGGCTTCTTAACAATAACCCGAATTAGTTAACAATAACTATGTACAATTATTGCAGATAATCCGCACTTGGGATGGGCGCCCAGCATCCACTACGGACTCCGAGAAATAGAATTATCGGTAAGTAAATTCTTATTTTCTCTATCGTCCTAGTGGATGCTGGGGTTCCTGAAAGGACCATGGGGATTATACCAAAGCTCCCAAACGGGCGGGAGAGTGCGGATGACTCTGCAGCACCGAATGAGAGAACTCCAGGTCCTCCTTAGCCAGAGTATCAAATTTGTAAAATTTTACAAACGTGTTCTCCCCTGACCACGTAGCTGCTCGGCAAAGTTGTAATGCCGAGACCCCTCGGGCAGCCGCCCAAGATGAGCCCACCTTCCTTGTGGAGTGGGCCTTTACAGATTTAGGCTGTGGCAGGCCTGCCACAGAATGTGCAAGTTGGATTGTGCTACAGATCCAACGAGCAATCGTCTGCTTAGACGCAGGAGCACCCATCTTGTTGGGTGCATACAATATAAACAACGAGTCAGATTTTCTGACTCCAGCTGTCCTTGCAATATATATTTTTAATGCTCTGACAACGTCCAGTAACTTGGAGTCCTCCAAGTCACTTGTAGCCGCAGGCACTACAATAGGCTGGTTCAGATGAAATGCTGACACCACCTTAGGGAAAAAATGCGGACGAGTCCGCAGTTCTGCCCTGTCCGAATGGAAAATCAGATATGGGCTTTTGTAAGATAAAGCTGCCAGTTCTGACACTCTCCTGGCCGAAGCCAGGGCTAGTAACATGGTCACTTTCCATGTGAGATATTTTAAATCCACCTTTTTTAGTGGTTCAAACCAATGAGATTTTAGAAATTCCAAAACCACATTGAGATCCCACGGTGCCACTGGAGGCACCACAGGAGGCTGTATATGCAGCACTCCCTTAACAAAAGTCTGGACTTCAGGAACTGAAGCCAATTCTTTTTGAAAGAAAATCGACAGGGCCGAAATTTGAACCTTAATAGATCCCAATTTGAGACCCATAGACAATCCTGATTGCAGGAAAAGTAGGAATCGACCCAGTTGAAATTCCACCGTCGGAGCACTCCGATCCTCGCACCACGCAACATATCTTCGCCAAATGCGGTGATAGTGTTGCACGGTTACTTCCTTCCTTGCTTTAATCAAAGTAGGAATGACTTCTTCCGGCATGCCTTTTTCCTTTAGGATCCGGCGTTCAACCGCCATGCCGTCAAACGCAGCCGCGGTAAGTCTTGAAACAGACAGGGACCCTGCTGAAGCAAGTCCCTCCTTAGAGGTAGAGGCCACGGATCTTCCGTGATCATCTCTTGAAGTTCCGGGTACCAAGTCCTTCTTGGCCAATCCGGAACCACTAGTATCGTTCTTACGCCTCTTTGCCGTATAATTCTCAATACTTTTGGTATGAGAGGCAGAGGAGGAAACACATACACCGACTGGTACACCCAAGGCGTTACCAGCGCGTCCACAGCTATTGCCTGCGGATCTCTTGACCTTGTCCAGTTTTTTTTTGTTGAGGCGAGACGCCATCATGTCCACCATTGGTCTTTTCCAACGGGTTACCAGCATGTGGAAGACTTCCGGATGAAGTCCCCACTCTCCCGGGTGAAGGTCGTGTCTGCTGAGGAAGTCTGCTTCCCAGTTGTCCACTCCCGGGATGAACACTGCTGACAGTGCTATCACATGATTCTCTGCCCAGCGAAGAATCCTTGCAGCTTCTGCCATTGCACTCCTGCTTCTTGTGCCGCCCTGTCTGTTCACATGGGCGACTGCCGTGATGTTGTCCGACTGGATCAACACCGGTTTTCCTTGAAGCAGAGGTTCTGCCTGGCTTAGAGCATTGTAGATTGCTCTTAGTTCCAGAATGTTTATGTGAAGAGACGTTTCCAGGCTCGTCCACACTCCCTGGAAGTTTCTTCCTTGTGTGACTGCTCCCCAGCCTCTCAGGCTGGCGTCCGTGGTCACCAGGATCCAATCCTGTATGCCGAATCTGCGGCCCTCCAAGATGAGCACTCTGCAACCACCACAGAAGAGATACCCTTGTCCTTGGAGACAGGGTTATCCGCTGGTGCATCTGAAGATGCGACCCTGACCATTTGTTTAACAGATCCCTCTGGAAAATTCGTGCATGGAATCTGCCGAATGGAATTGCTTCGTAAGAAGCCACCATTTTTCCCAGGACTCTTGTGCATTGATGTACAGACACCTTTCCTGGTTTTAGGAGGTTCCTGACAAGCTCGGACAACTCCTTGGCTTTTTCCTCCGGGAGAAAAACCTTTTTCTGAACCGTGTCCAGAATCATCCCTAGGAACAGCAGACGAGTTGTCGGCATTAACTGGGATTTTGGAATATTCAGAATCCAGCCGTGCTGTTTTAGCACTTCTTGAGACAGTGCTAATCCCCTCTCTAGCTGTTCTCTGGACCTTGCCCTTATTAGGAGATCGTCCAAGTATGGGATAATTAATACGCCTTTTCTTCGAAGAAGAATCATCATCTCGGCCATTACCTTTGTAAAGACCCGAGGTGCCGTGGACAATCCGAACGGCAGCGTCTGAAACTGATAGTGACAGTTTTGTACAACGAACCTGAGGTACCCCTGGTGTGAGGGGTAAATTGGAACGTGGAGGTACGCATCCTTGATGTCCAAGGACACCATAAAGTCCCCTTCTTCCAGGTTCGCTATCACTGCTCTGAGTGACTCCATTTTGAACTTGAACTTCTTTATGTACAGGTTCAAGGACTTCAGATTTAGAATAGGTCTTACCGAGCCGTCCGGCTTCGGTACCACAAATAGAGTGGAATAATACCCCTTTCCCTGTTGTAGAAGAGGTACCTTGACTATCACCTGCTGAGAGTACAGCTTGTGAATGGCTTCCAAAACCGTCTCCCTTTCGGAGGGGGACGTTGGTAAAGCAGACTTCAGGAAACGGCGAGGCGGATCTGTCTCTAGTTCCAACCTGTACCCCTGAGATATTATCTGCAGGATCCAGGGATCTACCTGCGAGTGAGCCCACTGCGCGCTGAAATGCTTGAGACGACCGCCCACCGCCCCCGAGTCCGCTTGAGAAGCCCCAGCGTCATGCTGAGGCTTTTGTAGAAGCGGGGGAGGGCTTCTGTTCCTGGGAAGGAGCTGCCTGTTGGTGTCTCTTCCCCCTTCCTCTGCCTCGTGGCAGATATGAATATCCCTTTGCTCTCTTGTTTTTAAAGGAACGAAAGGACTGCGGTTGAAAAGTCGGTGTCTTTTTCTGTTGGGGAGTAGCTTGAGGTAAAAAGGTGGATTTCCCGGCTGTAGCCGTGGCCACCAAATCTGATAGACCGACTCCAAATAACTCCTCCCCTTTATACGGCAAAACTTCCATATGCCGTTTTGAGTCCGCATCGCCTGACCACTGTCGCGTCCATAAACTTCTTCTGGCCGAAATGGACATAGCACTTACCCGTGATGCCAGTGTGCAGATATCCCTCTGTGCATCACGCATATAAAGAAATGCATCCTTTATTTGCTCTAAAGACAGTAAAACATTGTCCCTAGCCAGGGTATCAATATTTTCAATCAGGGACTCTGACCAAACTACTCCAGCACTGCACATCCAGGCTGACGCTATAGCTGGTCGTAGTATAACACCTGTATGTGTGTATATACTTTTTTGGATATTTTCCATCCTCCTATCTGTTGGATCTTTAAGTGCGGCCGTCTCAGGAGAGGGTAACGCCACTTGTTTAGATAAGCGTGTGAGCGCCTTATCCACCCTAGGAGGTGTTTCCCAGCGCGCCCTAACCTCTGACGGGAAAGGGTATAAAGCTAATAACTTCTTTGAAATTAGCATCTTTTTATCGGGGGCAACCCACGCTTCATCACATACATCATTTAGTTCTTCTGATTCAGGAAAAACTATAGGTAGTTTTTTCACACCCCACATAATACCCTGTTTAGTGGTACCAGTAGTATCAGCTAAATGTAACGCCTCCTTCATTGCCAAAATCATATAACGTGTGGCCCTACTGGAAAATACGGTTGATTCGTCACCGTCGCCACTGGAATCAGTGCCTGTGTCTGGGTCTGTGTCGACCGACTGAGGCAAAGGGCGTTTTACAGCCCCTGACGGTGTTTGAGGCGCCTGGACAGGCACTAACTGATTGTCCGGCCGTCTCATGTCGACAAACGACTGCTTTAGCGTGTTGACACTATCCCGTAATTCCATAAATAAAGGCATCCATTCTGGTGTCGACCCCCTAGGAGGTGACATCCCCATATTTGGCAATTGCTCCGCCTCCACACCAATATCGTCCTCATACATGTCGACACACACGTACCGACACACAGCAGACACACAGGGAATGCTCTTAACGAAGACAGGACCCCACTAGCCCTTTGGGGAGACAGAGGGAGAGTTTGCCAGCACACACCAAAAGCGCTATATATGACAGGGATAGCCTTATAATAAGTGCTCCCTGTATAGCTGCTTTTATAATATAATTTATTTTTGCCACTATTTTGCCCCCCCTCTCTTGTTTTACCCTGTTTCTGTAGTGCAGTGCAGGGGAGAGACCTGGGAGCCGTCCTGACCAGCGGAGCTGTGTAAGGAAAATGGCGCTGTGTGCTGAGGAGATAGGCCCCGCCCCTTTTCCGGCGGGCTCGTCTCCCGCTCTTTAGTGTATTCTGGCAGGGGTTACATATCTCCATATAGCCCCGGAGGCTATATGTGAGGTATTTTTTAGCCAAATAGGTTTTCATTTGCCTCCCAGGGCGCTCCCCTCCCAGCGCCCTGCACCCTCAGTGACTGCCGTGTGAAGTGTGCTGAGAGGAAAATGGCGCACAGCTGCAGTGCTGTGCGCTACCTTTAGAAGACTGAGGAGTCTTCTGCCGCCGATTCTGGACCTCTTCATGTGTCAGCATCTGCAAGGGGGCCGGCGGCGAGGCTCCGGTGACCATCCAGGCTGTACCTGTGATCGTCCCTCTGGAGCTGATGTCCAGTAGCCAAGAAGCCAATCCATCCTGCACGCAGGTGAGTTCACTTCTTCTCCCCTAAGTCCCTCGTTGCAGTGATCCTGTTGCCAGCAGGACTCACTGTAAAATAAAAAACCTAAGCTAAACTTTCTCTAAGCAGCTCTTTAGGAGAGCCACCTAGATTGCACCCTTCTCGGCCGGGCACAAAAATCTAACTGGCTTGGAGGAGGGTCATAGGGGGAGGAGCCAGTGCACACCACCTGATCGGAAAGCTTTACTTTTGTGCCCTGTCTCCTGCGGAGCCGCTATTCCCCATGGTCCTTTCAGGAACCCCAGCATCCACTAGGACGATAGAGAAATATGGGGGACCCCTGCTCGTTTTGTCCCCCGTATTTTTTGCACCAGCACCAGGCGCAGAGCCCGGTGCTGGTTTTAAAAATACGGGGGATCCCCTGTCAATTTTTCCCCCGCATTTTTAGAACCAGGACCAGCTCGAAGAGCCCGAGGCTGGTTATGCTTTGGAGGGGGGACCCCACGCCATTTTTTTAAAGGATTTTACCGTTCCAGCAATAAAAAAAAAAATAAAAAAAAAAAATATTTTAAAAAATATATAAATAATATTTGTGCCTCCAAAAAAAAAAAAAAAAAAAAGTACCTAATCCCTTCTAATATAAATAGATATGCTATTCCTAAAAAAAAAACACCAAAAAAAACATGTTTAAATTTTTTTTTATTGTTTTCACCCTCCAAAGTGTGGCGGATTGAAAATGACGAATTTGCTGTCTAAAAGCACTGCTGTCGAATTTCCAAACTTGAATTGAATATGCTTTTGTCGAATTGCAGCACTTGTATCATTGCAGAAAAGTCGAATTTGCAAAAATTCGAATTTCAAAAAGTCGAATTTTGAAAGTCCGTTTTTTGGTCGGAAAGCACTGAATTGCATTGGCGAATTTTTTTTTTGGGCGAAAATGACCCGAAATTCGACAATTTCGGGAATTCGACCGCAATTACATATACCCCTATGTGTATCTGACACTACACTGGAGACATT
Source organism: Pseudophryne corroboree (assembly GCF_028390025.1). Classification (NCBI taxonomy): domain Eukaryota; kingdom Metazoa; phylum Chordata; class Amphibia; order Anura; family Myobatrachidae; genus Pseudophryne; species Pseudophryne corroboree. Next base: position 759,903,574 of record NC_086448.1, read on the forward strand.
GTGTGTAAGGAACACTACTGTGGCTGTTATGTGTAAGGCTACTAATTGTGTGCGTAGAGGGGGTGTGAAAATATATTTATTGATAGTTTGATAATATGAAGTTACAAGGCCACACCCACTATTCCAGGAGGCCACGCTCACTTTTCCAGGAGGTTTTTTTTTGGGGGGGGAGGGGGTGCTTTTAAATTTTCTTTCTCAGGGTGCTAGTAGGCCTGGAGCCGGCCCTGTCCACCAACCACTATTCGCCCTCGCAGATCAACACCTCAACCCTGGCACACCAAATGCACCAGATATCTTTAAAAATGCTCACGTACTGCCGAGCTACAGTGGAGGAAATCACGCTCTAAGGCAAACTTCCTCCAATTTAAATTTCTGCTCTCATCCTTCAGTGCTGCCCTCTCCCTCGCTAAACAATCATACTTCAAAATTCTCATCTCTACCCAGTCTTCCAAACCCCCGGCGCCTTTTTGCCACTGTGAACTCCCTCCTCTGCCCACTACCACCTCCTCTCCCATCCTCATTGTCTGCTCTTGACTTTACCACTTATTTTACATACAAGATTGACTCCATACGTCAGGACATCACATCCCACCAGACCAGCAACCAGTCACCAACCATCCCTTGCCACCTTTTTCCTTACCTCTCAACTCTGACATCTTTCTCCCATGTATCTGGTGAGGAAGTCATGGCCCTCATCCGTCCCCCCTCCCCACCACCACCACCTCCCCACTTGACCCTATTCCCTCCCACCTCCTCCGATACCTCTCTCCTTCTGCCTGTTCCCATCTTGCCCACCTTCTCAATCTCTCCCTCTCATCAGGCACTGTCCACTCTGCCTTCAAGCATGCTCTTGTCTCCCCTATTCTTAAAAAACCTACCCTTGATCCAAACATCTTCTCCAACATTCGACCCATCTCTCTCCTCCCTTTTGCGTCCAAACTCATTGAGCGTAATGTCTATAACCGCCTCACTTCCTTTCTTTCCTCCCACTCACTGCTTGACCCATTCCAGTCTGGTTTCCGCTCTCTCCGCTCCACTGAAACTGCCCTCACAAAAGTCTGCAATGACCTCCATGCAGCCAAATCTAAGGGCCACTACTCTCTCCTTATTCTTCTTGAACTCTCTGCTGCTTTTGACACTGTGGACCACCCTCTCCTTCTGCAAACCTTCACTCTCTTGGTCTGCGTGATAGTGCCCTCACCTGGCTGTCCTCCTACCTCTCTGACTGTTCCTTCTCGGTTTCCTCTCATGACGCTACCTCCCCCTCCCACACACTTCCACTAACTGTTGGTGTCCCCCAAGGTTCTGTTCTTGGTCTTCTACTTTTCTCTCTCTATACGTCCTCTTTAGGTGAACTCATTAGTTCTTTTACCTTCCACTATAACCTCTATGCTGATGACATTCAAATCTACCTTTCCTGCCCTGATCTCTCCCCAGCTCTCCTCACTCGTTCCTCCAACTGTCTCTCTGCTATCTCTTCCTGGATGTCCCAGCGCTTTCTTAAACTTAACATGTCTAAGACTGAGCTGATCATCTTCCCACCCTCCCTCACAACCTCACCTCCAACAATCTCATTATCCATTGATGGCACGACTATCTCCTCTAGCCCCCAAGTATGTTGTCTTGGCGTAATCCTTGACTCCTCCCTCTCCTTCAAACCACATGTTCAGCACCTCTTACAAACCTGTCATTTTTATCTCAAAAACATTTTCAGGATCAGACCTTTCTCACCCAGGATGCCACCAAGATCATTATCCACTCACTGATTATTTCCAGACTGGATTACTGTAATCTCCTCCTAACTGGCATTCCTGACAAAAACCTCTCTCCACTTCAATCTATCCTCAATGCTGCAGCCCGCCTCATCTTCCTCACCAAACGCACTACATCTACCTCTCCTCTCCTACAAACCCTTCACTGGCTTCCCTTCTCTTTCAGAATCCAATTCAAACTTCTCACACTCACATACAAAGCCCTCACCCACTCCTCTCCCATTTACATCTCTGACCTTATCTCCCTTTACTCTCCGACCCGTCCTCTTTGCTCTGCTAATACACGCCGACTCTCCTGTCTTCTAGATTTTTCATGTGCTGCTCCCTTACTCTGGAATTCTCTACCGCTCCCCGTCAGACTCTCCACCTCTCTACAGAACTTCAAATGGGCTCTTAAGACCCACTTCTTTACCAAACCAAGCCAAATCTCATCCTAACCCTCTATCCCACGCTCGGTCTACCCCATCTGTGTCACCCCTGTCTGTCTGCCCCTCCCCTTTAGAATGTAAGCCCACTTACCTCATGTGCTTATCCTTTTCTTACTTTAATAATCCTCATCTGCCCAAATCCTGCAGTTTTCGGCCACCTTGATACTTATCTCAGTGTCGTCTACTGATGTAGTTATGCTTAGTTACCCTGTACTTGTCCTATATTGTCTTCAACTGTAAGTCACTGTTTTCCTGTTTTGATTATGTGCATATGTACTCTGTAACTGTGCGCTGCGGAATCCTGGTGGCGCCATATAAATAAAGGATAATAATCATAATAATAATAATAAGCCCGCCCCCAGACTCCCATTGGTTAAATTCAAAGGAGTCTGGGAGTGGGCTTGTAGAAGATAGACAAGCTGAACGCTGTGTCCCGTGCTGCGGCAGGTCAGTGAAACGGGTGTAGTATGGTATGCCGGTGGCCGGGCTCACGGCGACCAGCATACCGGCGCCGGGAGCCCGACCGCCGGCATACCGACAGCGTGGTGAGCGCAAAGGAGCCCCTTGCGGGCTCGCTGCGCTCGCCACGCTGCGGGCACGGTGACGCGCTATTTATTCTCCCTCCAGTGGGGTCGTGGACCCCCACGAGGGAGAATATCTGTCGGTATGCCGGGTGTCCGGGGCCGGTATACTGTGCGCCGGGATCCCGACATTCGGCATACTGAAGACCACCCCAGTGAAACACAGCGGCTTCCCTTCTAAACAGTTTTTGAAAAGGTCTGCTTTCAGCCAAAAGATGGGGCGTGCTTAGTATACGGGCGTAAAACTCAACAGCCGAGCCCCACAGCAAAACAGTTTTGGGGAGGCGGATATGCTGGTCAGTCCACTGCGGAGACCACAATTCTGCTCTTCTGAGCTGGGGCAGCACCGCAGCTATGTTCAGTTCAGAAACGTAGTGCCCATGCGGGGCCATTGTGCATGCTCCAGCCCCTGCACAGCATGCTTAGAGGAGCAGAGTGGGAGACTCTAGCCTAGGGGTGGGCAAAATACGGCCCGCGGGCCGGATGCGGCCCGCAAACCAATCCTGCCCGGCCCACTGCCTCCCAACAGCGAGCAATGACAAGCGGCCCGACCGGCTGAGCTGCTTGTCATTGCTTTGCAGTACCTCCAAGCTGCCGATGCCAGTCTCCCCTGCTGCTGCTGCTGCTGCACGGCGCCTGCGTTGTAGCCTCCTCCTCCCGCCTCCAGAGTCCCCAGTGACAACGGCTGTGTTCAGCCGAAAAGGGGGCGGAGCTACATGCCGACGAGGGGGCGGGGCAACACAGGACCTCAGGGGGCGGAGCTACACGGGACAAGAGCCAGGCTGCTGCAGATCAATCCTTCCTGCACTGCCAGCCAGATCAGTGAGTTAATGGAAAAAGTGAGTGAAAGAAAGAAAGGTGTGTGTGTGTGTGTGTGTGTGTGTGTGTGTGTGTGTGTGTGTGTGTGTGTGTGTGTGTGTGTGTGTATTTGTGTGTGCGGGCAGTGTCGTCAGACTGTTGTTAGGTTGGGGGTAGAGATCTTTAGCTCTAGCTGTACCAACCCCTCCCGTGTTCTGTCACTGTGTCACCCCCCCCCCCCGTGTTCTGTCACCGTGTCACACCCCCGTGTTCTGTCACCGTGTCACACCCCCGTGTTCTGTCGCCGTGTCACTGTGTCACCCCCACCATGTTCTGTCACTGTCACCCCAGTGTTGTCACCGTGTCACCCCCCCATGTTCTGTCACTGTGTCACCCCCCCGTGTTCTGTCACTGTGTCACACCCCCGTGTTCTGTCACTGTGTCACACCCCCGTGTTCTGTCACTGTGTCACCCCCCCGTGTTCTGTCACTGTTTTACACCCCCGTGTTCTATCACTGTGTCACACCTTTCCCCAGGGGCCATAATACACTGGATAATTTGCTTGCTGCGCAATGATTATCCCAAATAAAATGTTAATGTGTAAAAGGGGGCTCTACCTGCTGTAATGTGTAAAAGGGGGCTCTACCTTCCGTACTGTGTAAAAAGGGGGCTCTACCGTCTATACTGTGTATAAGGGAGCTCTACCTGTCATAATGTGTGTAAAAGGGGCTCTACCTGGTGTAATGTGTGTAAGTGGCGCTACTGTGTGGCCCAATTTGAGTAATGGAGACTATTGAGCAGCCTAATATGAATCTGTATTATTTTTTGGCCATGCCCCTTCCACATGAAGCCACGTCCCTATATTTTTGGCACGTGGGTGGGGGGGAGCTGCTATTTTATGTGTGGCCCTCGGATACTGACAAGAAAGTGTCAAGTGGCCCCTCAGCTGAAATAATTGCCCACCCCTGCTCTAGCCGATGGACCAGAGTCACCAGGCCCCCTCCGTGACAGGCCGCGTGGCCTGTTCCGGTGATCATTCCGCCCGTTACTAGCCCTGGGGATTTTAAATATATATAGCAATGGCCAGTAGCCAGTTTATGTGCTCCTTACAGGTCAGAGTGGCTGAATGACAATGGATGTTGCTAATCAGTGATGCTCTGCACAAGGTACAGGTCTCTCATACATACAGTGCGTGGAGCTCTGATCTCACCTCACCCTTCCTGGCCGCCTTCTCCTGTAGCAAAGCATGGAGTTTCTGATAGTTAGCTGACTCCAGCTGTCGCGATTCTTCAACCAGCTCGACCTAATAAAAAGAATAAAACAAAAGCAGGAAGAAATGCTGCCGACCTCTCAGCTAGTGAAGGGTTTACTGGGACAAATGATTGGGAAGACCAGCTGACCAGTGAGGGCAAAGAAGCTCCGAGTGTGCTTAGATCCAACCATCCCTCATCACTGTGCTAACAGCAGTTATTCTGCACGGAGTATGGTGTGATGAAGAGCAGCTGACTGTACAGAATAGTCATTCTAACTGTAATAAACTACTACAGACAACGACCTAGCCTAACCCCGTTCCTACAGATCTTACACTAACGTAGCGTTTCCCTGGCCAGGGCCCAGATAATGGGGGTATTGAATTAGCCCACTAAAGCACTTATCAGGGATTCCCCCCCCCCCCCAACAAAAAAATCCCTGATAATTACCCTGTTTTCACGATTGAGGCAGCGAAAATACATAGATCCGTGAATATATCATGGGTTGGCCAGAAAAAAAATTGGGCGAAAAATTATCGGGGCTAATTGAATTCCCCCCCTTCCCCCATGTCTGTGAGCTTGACTCACAGACCATTTCTGAATGACTATAAACTCTTAGTTTGTCTATAAATAAAGGGCCCCATACACTAGAACAATAATGCCCGATTTCAGCCCAATTCGGGCTGATATATTGTGTGAAATCAGGCATTTTGGCTGTGTATCCGATCCGATCCGATGTGCGGCCCCATGAGCGTCGGATCAGTTCCCCTAGATCGCTAGTGCTGCACTCGTGATATATATCGTGATTGCCTGGAATCCTATGGAAAAAGGTGTGTTTTTTGTGCCTGCGATTTGTTGCCTGCCCCCCTAGCACCCTAATCCAGCCCATCAGATATATCTTATGGTACCTGTGAATGCATTGCAATAAATCGCCTGTGATATGTCGCATGCAAAGAAAGTCAAATTGTACCAAATCGTTTGGAATCGTATGGAACCACTCCCGGGAGACTCCCGGGAGAGTTCAAGGGAAATCGCCTCTGACTTCAGCCTCTAGACATATCGTTCTAGTGGATGGGGCCCTTTGAATGTTTGTTTTGCTTTCAAATGCATGTTTTTGATAATTAGAATTGTATTAGTAGTTTAACTTATTTAAGGTTGGTTTTACATTAAATCCTTCTCCATTCAACAGCCATCCTCGCTTCCATACATTCTATAGCCTTATAAACGATAAAGCTAATATCGTGCCCAGACTGCATTGCTAATGCGATCAATGATAAATGGGCGCCTTAATGGCTTCACTCAAAAATCAGATGACTCTCTCTTGTACGGAACAGGTGTATAAAATGACCTTCTCATAGGCCTGCCTGTCTGACTCGTTCATTTGAATCCAGGCGGAGAGCAGAAGTGTGAGGACGTATTCTTCAGCCGAGTCAAATAAATCCTCAAAGGGTGGATTGAGTTTATGGTAAATCTCCTTTCTTGTGATCTGGTCAACACCTATGTCCATGGAAGCCGAAGGGGAAAGATAATTGGCAAAAATCATCTGGAGGAGAGAAACAAAGGCAGGTCAGCAAAACATTTAATACATTTAGACGGGATTTGAATTTGATTAAAAGAAAAAATTTGAGAGCAGACCTAGGAAACGTTTCATGTAACTCAAGTCTAAACTTCAGAATGTACATTTTTTACAGTCAGAAATCCAGTTCTAGAACTGAAGTAGGAAACCTATGAAAATAATACTGTAGATTGGAAAATATCTTACATCTTTTAAGTTTTGATGGTTTTGCGCAAAGGATCAATTTAAGTTCAAGAGTGGATCACTACTGAAAAGATCCTGGGCTATTCCAGACAGAGCAGGGGATTTGGCTCTTTTATACTGTAATGGTCACCGGTAGATTAGCCACTTTTTCCAGGCTTATCATGGACTTCTCGCTTAGCATTGCCCTTTCCCATAGAATAGACTGTGTTCACTGGTAATCTACTGGTCTTATGTTCTTTTACATGTAGCTACAGTCGTTGATCAATATGGTTACCATCATTATCTAACATAGGGGGTAATTCAGAGTTGATCGCAGCAGCAAATTTGTTAGCAGTTGGGCAAAACCATATGCACTTGGTTGGGCAGCAGCAAATTTGCGAACAGTTGGGCAAAACCATGTGCACTGGGTGGGTTATTTTGTTTCTGTGCAGGGTAAATACTGGCTGCTTTATTTTTACACTGCAATTTAGATTTCAGTTTGAACACACCCCACCCAAATCTAACTCTCTCTGCACATGTTATATCTGCCTCCCCTGCAGTGCACATGGGGCCTAATTCAGATCTGTTCGCTCGCTAGCGTTTTTCGCTGCGCAGCGATCAGGTAACTACTGCGCATGTGTATGCACCGCAAGGCGCAGGCGCACCGTACGGTTACAAAGCGGATCGTTGTTGTGTACTGGTTCTAGCGGAGAAACCATTCGCACGACCATTCGCAATGAGCTTGACAGGAAGAGGGCGTTTGTGTGTGGCAACTGACCATTTTCTGGGAGTGAAAAAATGCAGGTGTGTCAAAGCGTTTGCAGGGCGGGTGTCTGACGTCAATTCCGGGCTCGAATAGGCTGAAGTGATTGCAGCGGCTGAGTAAGGTCAGAGCTACTCAGAAACTGCACAAGTTGCTTTTGTACAGGGCGGCTGCACACGAGTTTGCACACTTGCAAAGCTAAAATACACTCCCCTATAGGCGGCGTCTATCTGTTTGCAGCGCTGCAAAAAATAGCTAGCGAGCGAACAGATCTGAATTAGGCCCATGGTTTTACCCAACTGCTAACAAATTTGCTGCTGCGCTCAACTCTGAATTAGGCCCATAGATCGAGAATCCATTCCGAACTGTAGGCCTAAACATGCTTGTGGGGCCTAATTGCAGTCTGAATCTCTATGTGGAGTGTGCACTGATTGACAGGCAGAGGCGGTCACGGGGTGGGAGGGGGTGTGCAAACAGCGTTAGAACACCATTGGCGGGGTGCGACCCGGACAATGCAGGCGCTGCGACCCGGGACGCTGCAACTAGCCCCCCGCCAGTGCGTAGGAGCTACGCTGGCAGGGAGCTACTCACCAGGGGAGGGTCCGACATGCGGGGCGTACTAGCCCTGTGCTGGGCGTCCACCCGCAAGTCGGAGTAAATGATCGTAGCACTATCTGCGATCAGATCTGAATTACTCCCATAGTCAGGAACAAAGAAAGGAGAGGCTCAGCAACATAATCAAATAAAACACTGACACCCAGATAAGGAAGCAAAGCTTATAACTGGTAATATGTTAGAAGTGATAGAAAGTCTGGACTATGGGGCCGATTCAGCATGGAACGTCACACACGGCCTCTGCAACACAAAACCCTTAGCAGCTAGGCTGCGTAGGCAGGGGGCAACCCTAAACATGCGAGAGCGTCAGCGTTGTTTGCGAGGGGGGGGGGACACAGGATCCATCATGCGGGGCGGACTTGTCCTGTGCTGGGGCCCCCTCCCCCCACGTCAGTGTAATCGGTTGTAGATGTTCGATTTTTCGCACATCTACGACCCATGCTGAATTAGGGTGTGTACACACGGTGAGATATTTTCTTTCGATTTTGAATATATAGTCAAAATCGCAAGAAAAGTTAGTGCAGATCGCAAGGTGAAAGTCACCTTGCGATCCCGATTTGATCCCGATGCGCAGTCCCGCCAGGTTGGCATCGCAAGAAAAGATAGACTGTGCAGGCAAGTCAATCCTTGCTAGATCAGTGTACTATCTAGTTCATCTCTCATGTCAATGACATCTCACATAAGTCAAAATCTCAAATAAGCCAAAATCGTAAGCACACATAGGGGTATATGCAATTGCGGGCGAATCGCGGCAAATTATCGCCGTTTTTTTAATTCGACACAATTCGACAGGTGAATTCCGGCAGGTGGCTGCCGGAATTCACCATATTCAATGAAAAACGGATTCGACATTCCCGCGGGCGAAAAACGGACGATTTGCCGGATTTTGCCGCGAATTAAAAAAACGGGAAAAAACGGGAAAAACCCGGGGAAAAATGGCGTGGGGTCCCCCCTCCAAAGCATAACCAGCCTCGGGCTCTTCGAGCTGGTCCTGGTTCTAAAAATGCGGGGGGGAAATTGACAGGGGATCCCCCGTATTTTTAAAACCAGCACCGGGCTCTGCACCTGGTGCTGGTGCAAAAAATACGGGGGACAAAAAGAGTAGGGGTCCCCCATATTTTTTACACCAGCATCGGGCTCCACTAGCTGGACAGATAATGCCACAGCCGGGGGTCACTTTTCTACAGTGCCCTGCGGCCATGGCATTAAATATCCAACTAGTCACCCCTGGCCGGGGTACCCTGGAGGAGTGGGAACCCCTTCAATCAAGGGGTCCCCCCCCTCCAGCCACCCAAGGTCCAGGGGTGAAGCCCGAGGCTGTCCCCCCCCATCCAATGGGCTGCGGATGGGAGGCTGATAGCCTTGAGAAAAATGTCAGAATATTGTTTTTTCCAGTAGTACTACAAGTCCCAGCAAGCCTCCCCCGCAAGCTGGTACTTGGAGAACCACAAGTACCAGCATGCGGGAGAAAAACGGGCCCGCTGGTACCTGTAAGTACTACTGGGGAAAAAATACCCAAATAAAAACAGGACACACACACCGTGACAAGTACAACTTTATTACATACTGCCGACACACACATACTTACCTATGTTGACACGCCGACTGCCACAGTCTCCGACGATCCGAGGGTACCTGTGAAAAAATTATACTCACCTTCCAGCGTCCAGAGATAAATCCACGTCCAGAGTATAATCCAGGTACTTGGCAAAATAACAAAACGCAAAAACCCGTGCCAGCGGACTGAAAGGGGTCCCATATTGACACATGAGACCCCTTTCCCCGAATGTGCCGGGACCCCACGTGACTCCTGTCACTGAGGTCCCTTCAGCCAATCAGGAAGCGCTACTACGTGGCGCTCACCTGATTGGCTGTGCGCTGTCTGTGCTGTGACAGCGCATCGCACAGCTCTCTCCATTATGGTGGGAACTTTGCCGTCAGCGGGGGGGTTACCCGCGGTCAGCCGCTGACCGGCGGGTGACCCCACCGCTAACCGCAAAGTTCCCACCATTGAATATAATGGAGAGGCTTTGCGATGCGCTGTCTGAGCTCAGACGCGCAGAGCCAATCAGCAGAGTGCAAGGACGTTGCACTCGCTGATTGGCTGAAGAGACCTTTCAGTGACAGCTGTCACGGAGAGGTCTCTGCATTCGGGGAAAGGGGTCTCATGTGTCAATATGGGACCCCTTTCAGTCCGCTGGCACGGGTTTTTGCGTTTTGTTATTTTGCCAAGTACCTGGATTATACTCTGGACGTGGATTTATCTCTGGACGCTGGAAGGTGAGTATAATTTTTTCACAGGTACCCTCGGATCGTCGGAGACTGTGGCAGTCGGCGTGTCAACATAGGTAAGTATGTGTGTGTCGGCAGTATGTAATAAAGTTGTACTTGTCACGGTGTGTGTGTCCTGTTTTTATTTGGGTATTTTTTTCCCAGTAGTACTACAGGTACCAGCGGGCCCGTTTTTCTCCCGCATGCTGGTACTTGTGGTTCTCCAAGTACCAGCTTGCGGGGGAGGCTTGCTGGGACTTGTAGTACTACTGGAAAAAACAATATTCTGACATTTATCTCAAGGCTATCAGCCTCCCATCCGCAGCCCTTGGATGGGGGGGGACAGCCTCGGGCTTCACCCCTGGCCCTTGGGTGGCTGGGGGGGGGGGAACCCTTGATTGAAGGGGTCCCCACTCCCCCAGGGTACCCCGGCCAGGGGTGACTAGTTGGATATTTAATGCCATGGCCGCAGGGCACTGTATAAAAGTGACCCCCGGCTGTGGCATTATCTGTCCAGCTAGTGGAGCCCGATGCTGGTGTAAAAAATACGGGGGACCCCTACTCTTTTTGTCCCCGTATTTTTTGCGCCAGCACCAGGCGCAGAGCCCGGTGCTGGTTTTAAAAATACGGGGGATCCCCTGTCAAATTTTTCCCCGCATTTTTAGAACCAGGACCAGCTCGAAGAGCCCGAGGCTGGTTATGCTTTGGAGGGGGGACCCCACACCATTTTTTTCCTTGATTTTACCGTTCCAGCTATAAAAAAAATATATATATTTTAAAAAATATATAAATAATACTTGTGCCTCCAAAAAAGACAAACCAAGTACCTAATCCCTTCTAATATAAATAGATATGCTATTACCAAAAAAAAACACACCAAAAAAAACATGTTTTAAATTTTTTTTAGTGGTTTCACCCTCCAAAGTGTGGCGGATTGAAAATTACGAATTTGCTGTCTAAAAGCACTGTTGTCGAATTTCCAAACTTGAATTGAATACACTTTGGTCGAATTGCAGCACTTGTATCATTGCAGAAAAGTCGAATTTGACAAAAGTCGAATTTCAAAAAGTCGAATTTTGAAAGTCCGTTTTTTTGACGGAAAGCACTGAATTGCATTGACGATTTTTTTTTTTGGGCGAAAAATTCCCGAAATTCGACAATTTCGTGAATTTGACCGCAATTGCATATACCCCATAGTCCATATCTCAAGAAAAGTTAGTCAAAATCTGTGGTGCTGGGCTCCGGGGAGTTCAAGGGAAATCGCAAGTAAAAAGTGTACACACCCTTAGGCCCTGAATCCTGTAACTGCACAGGTGCAAGACTACCCGCTGATCACAAGAAGCACAGAATTGGCCTCGGACAATACTTAGCAAACACTGGATAGTTACCTTACATAAGCTTTGTTCAAGATCTAAAACAATCTCAGGTTTTATAATACCCTGATCTTGCTCCCTTTATACTAAAAAAAATCCTAAAAACCCATCACACACTAATTTGCTCCAGTGGAAATGTCTTCTCTCCAGAAAATGTAATACTCTGGGGGCCCACACTTAACAAACCATACATAGAACAATAGCATTGTGATGTGGAGGAAAAACGTCAGTGCAAGATACAAGAATCGGGTTCTTACCCAGTGGGGTGACAAAGTGGATTAAAGGAAGGTCATACAAAACCAAAGGTCAAAGAAGGCTACTACGGGTTAAGAAAAATTAATCATTTCTATAGAATGGTGTATTTAATCCACAGAACCAAGTCTTTCAAAACATGGCATAAAAATGATTGTGGATATTGGTAAATAATTATTGATGATCTAATGAGCTTCTCAACATCAGAAAAAGCAGCACTAGAGATTTTCAACCATTAATTCAGACCCCATAAAAAGAACAAGTAGAATGTCTACTCTAATACACTGTCAGCATTAACACCCATGTATGCCCCATTACAAGAGTCAGCACTTGTCACTGAGCTACCTGGCTGACCAGCTTCTTAAGGTGGGTACACACTGACAGATATATCTGCAGATCAATTGATCGGCAGATATATCTATGGACAGATCGGGCAGTGTGCTGTGCATACACACTGCCCGATCCGTTGGGGACTGACATCAACTGGGTACACGCCCGCCCAGTTCAGCTGTCAATCACCGCCGGCCGCCGCAGCACGTGTACGGGAGGGCGGCTGGTCGCCCGTACACACACAGCGATGCGCCAATATATCGGTAGATATATTGGGCGTCGGCTGTGCTGCGGGGCCGACGCGATATGTCTGTGAACGACGGAGTTCACAGACATATCGCCCGTACACACTGGCCGACGGACCCGCAATATATCGGCCGTTCAATAGAACGGTCGATATATCGGCCAGTGTGTACCCACCTTTACATACTTCCTGGGTCAACCTACACTAGTTTAATGTTCCTGACAAATCGATTGTCTATGTAATGGATGGGTCAGTCTGTATCCTTGACAAACAAACTTTCATTTTTGCCAGATTTTTGTATTGATTTTCTCTCATTTAATCTGCGGCTGCCATTACACAGTTACCGTACTTTCAGATAATAGTTTGCTGCTTCATAAATTGAAGATGACCTGTTTTACTGACTGCTCTATACACCTAATAGTATCATCTACAAAATAGTGCTGCAGCCGCAGAAGTGCGACCCTAATCCCAGATCTCAACAAAACAATCTGATGTGGTCATATGTGGTCAAACAAACTGTGGTTACAGCTAGGCAACAAATGACTGAATGACAAGATCTTGGCATGACCTATGGAGCCACATTTAGGGGGCAGTTATCAAAACATAGACAGAGATAAAGTGGAGAGATATAATGCACTAACCAATCAGCTGCTAAAGCTAGGGCCACACATAGCGTTTTAGCGGGTCCCTGTTCTGTGGGAACAACTTGGCAGGAAGGAGCCAGCGCATGGGACTCCTATGAGGCCGTCCACACATATGCAGCAGTGCCACATCCGCCGGATTCCCCCACAACATGATGCGGTTGACCAGAATGACAGGACGACCGGATTTCAAGTAGAACACATACATTTGAATGTACTGTATGTGTTCACACAGTGCAGCGGAGCCGCACTGTGTTCTAGTTGAAATCCCGCCGTGACCCTGGCCGGATCCTGTTCTGCGGCATCCGGCGATGCTACATATGTGTGAACCCAAAAACGCTCCTTCCTGCCAAATGGCGCTAAAACGCTATGTGTGGCCCTAGCCTAACTGCCATGTTACAGGCTGTGTTTGTAAAATGACCATTAGGGGCTGATTGGTTAGTATTTTATTTCTCTCCACGCTTTGATAAATACCTTAAAACTTAGAAAGCAACCGAATTGCAGAATTACCAGCAAATGAAGAATAATAATAATGCAAAAAATAAGAATTTACTCACCGGTAATTCTATTTCTCATAGTCCGTAGTGGATGCTGGGACTCCGTAAGGACCATGGGGAATAGCGGCTCCGCAGGAGACTGGGCACAACTATAAAGAAAGCTTTAGACTACTGGTGTGCACTGGCTCCTCCCACTATGACCCTCCTCCAGACTTCAGTTAGGATACTGTGCCCGGAAGAGCTGACACAAGAAGGAAGGATTTTGAATCCCGGGTAAGACTCATACCAGCCACACCAATCAGACCGTATAACTCGTGATACAATACCCAGTTAACAGTATGATAACAACTGAGCCTCTCAACAGATGGCTCAACAATAACCCTTTAGTTAGGCAATAACTATATACAAGTATTGCAGACAATCCGCACTTGGGATGGGCGCCCAGCATCCACTACGGACTATGAGAAATAGAATTACCGGTGAGTAAATTCTTATTTTCTCTAACGTCCTAAGTGGATGCTGGGACTCCGTAAGGACCATGGGGATTATACCAAAGCTCCCAAACGGGCGGGAGAGTGCGGATGACTCTGCAGCACCGAATGGGCAAACTCTAGGTCCTCCTCAGCCAGGGTGTCAAACTTGTAGAATTTAGCAAACGTGTTTGACCCCGACCAAGTAGCTGCTCGGCAAAGTTGTAGAGCCGAGACCCCTCGGGCAGCCGCCCAAGATGAGCCCACCTTCCTTGTGGAATGGGCTTTTACTGATTTAGGATGCGGCAGTCCAGCCGCAGAATGTGCAAGCTGAATCGTACTACAGATCCAGCGAGCAATAGTCTGCTTTGAAGCAGGTGCACCCAACTTGTTGGGCGCATACAGGATAAACAGCGAGTCAGTCTTTCTGACTCCCGCCGTCCTGGAAACATACATTTTCAGGGCCCTGACTACGTCCAACAACTTGGAAGCCTCCAAGTCATTAGTAGCCGCAGGCACCACGATAGGTTGGTTCAGATGAAAGGCTGATACCACCTTAGGGAGAAATTGGGGACGAGTCCTCAATTCTGCCCTATCCATATGGAAAATCAGATAAGGGCTTTTACATGACAAAGCCGCCAATTCTGATACACGCCTGGCCGAAGCCAAGGCCAACAACATGACCACTTTCCACGTGAGATATTTCAATTCCACGGTTATCAGTGGCTCGAACCAATGTGATTTTAGGAAATCCAACATCACGTTGAGATCCCAAGGTGCCACTGGAGGCACAAAAGGGGGCTGAATATGCAGCACTCCCTTAACAAAAGTTTGAACTTCAGGTAGAGAAGCCAGTTCTCTCTGGAAGAAAATCGATAGAGCCGAAATCTGGACCTTGATGGAACCCAATTTTAGGCCCATAGTCACCCCTGACTGTAGGAAGTGCAGGAAACGGCCCAGCTGAAATTCCTCCGTTGGGGCCTTCCTGGCCTCACACCACGCAACATATTTTCGCCATATGCGGTGATAATGGTTTGCGGTTACTTCTTTCCTAGCTTTAATCAGCGTAGGAATGACTTCCTCCGGAATGCCCTTTTCCTTCAGGATCCGGTGTTCAACCGCCATGCCGTCAAACGCAGCCGCGGTAAGTCTTGGAACAGACAGGGCCCCTGCTGCAGCAGGTCCTGTCTGAGCGGCAGAGGCCATGGGTCCTCTGAGATCATTTCTTGAAGTTCCGGGTACCAAGCTCTTCTTGGCCAATCCGGAACAATGAGTATAGTTCTTACTCCTCTTCTCCTTATTATCCTCAGTACCCTTGGTATGAGAGGAAGAGGAGGGAACACATAAACCGACCGGTACACCCACGGTGTCACTAGAGCGTCCACAGCTATCGCCTGCGGGTCTCTCGACCTGGCGCAATACTTTTCTAGCTTTTTGTTGAGGCGGGACGCCATCATGTCCACCTGTGGCCTTTCCCAACGGTTTACAATCATCTGGAAGACTTCTGGATGAAGTCCCCACTCTCCCGGGTGGAGGTCGTGCCTGCTGAGGAAGTCTGCTTCCCAGTTGTCCACTCCCGGAATGAACACTGCTGACAGTGCTAACACGTGATTTTCCGCCCATCGGAGAATCCTTGTGGCTTCTGCCATCGCCGTCCTGCTTCTCGTGCCGCCCTGTCAGTTTACGTGGGCGACTGCCGTGATGTTGTCTGACTGGATCAGTACCGGCTGGTTTTGAAGCAGGGGTTTTGCCTGACTTAGGGCATTGTAAATGGCCCTCAGTTCCAGAATATTTATGTGCAGGGAAGTCTCCTGACTTGACCATAGTCCTTGGAAGTTTCTTCCCTGTGTGACTGCCCCCCAGCCTCGAAGGCTGGCATCCGTGGTCACCAGGACCCAGTCCTGAATGCCGAATCTGCGGCCCTCTTGAAGATGAGCACTCTGCAGCCACCACAGCAGAGACACCCTTGTCCTTGGAGACAGGGTTATCAGCCGATGCATCTGAAGATGCGATCCGGACCACTTGTCCAACACGTCCCACTGAAAGGTTCTTGCATGGAACCTGCCGAATGGAATTGCCTCGTAGGAAGCTACCATCTTTCCCAGGATTCGCGTGCAGTGATGCACCGACACCTGTTTTGGTTTTAGGAGGCCTCTGACTAGAGATGACAGCTCCTTGGCCTTCTCCTCCGGGAGAAACACTTTTTTCTGTTCTGTGTCCAGAACCATCCCAGGAACAGTAGACGTGTCGTAGGGACCAGCTGTGACTTTGGAATATTTAGAATCCAGCCGTGCTGTTGTAGCACCTCCCGAGATAGTGCTACCCCGACCAACAACTGCTCCCTGGACCTCGCCTTTATCAGGAGATCGTCCAAGTACGGGATAATTAAAACTCCCTTCTTTCGAAGGAGTATCATCATTTCGGCCATTACCTTGGTAAAGACCCTCGGAGCCGTGGATAGACCGAACGGCAACGTCTGGAATTGGTAATGACAATCCTGTACCACAAATCTGAGGTACTCCTGGTGAGGATGGTAAATGGGGACATGTAGGTAAGCATCCTTGATGTCCAGTGATACCATGTAATCCCCCTCGTCCAGGCTTGCAATAACCGCCCTGAGCGATTCCATCTTGAACTTGAATTTTTTTATATATGTGTTCAAGGATTTCAAATTTAAAATGGGTCTCACCGAACCGTCCGGTTTCGGTACCACAAACATTGTGGAATAGTAACCCCGTCCTTGTTGAAGTAGGGGCACCTTCACTATCACCTGTTGTGAATACAGCTTGTGAATTGCCTGTAAAACTGCCTCCCTGCCTGAGGGAGTGGTTGGTAAGGCAGATTTGAGGAAACGGCGGGGGGGAGACGACTCGAATTCCAGCTTGTACCCCTGAGATACTACTTGAAAGATCCAGGGATCCACCCGTGAGCGAGCCCACTGATTGCTGAAATTTTTTAGACGGGCCCCCACCGTACCTGGCTCCGCCTGTGGAGGCCCAGCGTCATGCTGTGGACTTAGAGGAAGCGGGGGAGGACTTTTGCTCCTGGGAACTGGCTGTATGCTGCAGCTTTTTCCCCTACCTCTGCCTTTTGGCAGAAAGGATGCGCCCCTAACCCGCTTGCCCCTATTGGGCCGAAAGGACTGTACCTGATAATACGGTGCTTTCTTTGGCTGTGAGGGAACATGGGGTAAAAATTTAGACTTCCCAGCTGTTGCTGTGGAAACGAGGTCCGAGAGACCATCCCCGAACAACTCCTCACCCTTATAAGGCAGAACTTCCATGTGCCTTTTGGAATCTGCATCTCCTGTCCACTGCCGAGTCCATAACCCTCTCCTGGCAGAAATGGACATTGCACTAATTTTAGATGCCAGCCGGCAAATATCCCTCTGTGCATCCCTCATGTATAAAAGTGCGTCTTTAATATGCTCTACAGTTAGCAATATATTGTCCCTGTCTAGGGTATCAATATTTTCCGACAGGGAATCTGTCCATGCAGCTGCAGCACTGCACATCCATGCTGAAGCAATAGCTGGTCTCAGTATAACACCTGTGTGTGTATATATAGACTTCAGGATAGCCTCCTGCTTTCTATCAGCAGATTCCTTCAGGGCGGCCGTATCCGGAGACGGTAGTGCCACCTTCTTTGACAAGCGTGTGAGCGCTTTATCCACCCTAGGGGATGTTTCCCAACGTGCCCTATCCTCTGGCGGGAAAGGGTACGCCATTAGTAACCTCTTAGAAATTACCAGTTTCTTATCAGGGGAAGCCCACGCTTCTTCACACACTTCATTTAACTCCTCAGATGGAGGAAAAGCTACTGGTAGTTTTTTCTCTCCAAACATAATACCCTTTTTTGTGGTACCGGGGGTAACATCAGAAATGTGCAACACATTTTTCATTGCCTCAATCATGTAACGTGTGGCCCTACTGGAAGTTACATTAGTCTCATCGTCGTCGACACTGGAGTCAGTATCCGTGTCGACATCTGTGTCTGCCATCTGAGGTAGCGGGCGTTTTAGAGCCCCTGATGGCTTCTGAGACGCCTGGGCAGGCACAGGCTGAGAAGCTGGCTGTCCCACATTTGGTATGTCGTCAAACCTTTTATGTAAGGAGTCGACACTGTCGCGTAATTCCTTCCACAGCACCATCCACTCAGGTGTCGACCCCGCAAGGGGTGACATCACATTTATAGGCATCTGCTCCGCCTCCACATAAGCCTCCTCATCAAACATGTCGACACAGCCATACCGACACACCGCATACACACAGGGAATGCTCTGACAGAGGACAGGACCCCACAAAGCCCTTTGGGGAGACAGAGAGAGAGTATGCCAGCACACACCAGAGCGCTATATAACACAGGGATCCCACTATAAATGAGTGTTTTTCCCTTATAGCTGCTTATATAATATATACTGCGCCTAAATTTAGTGCCCCCCCCCTCTCTTTTTTACCCTTCTGTAGCTTGTACACTGCAGGGGAGAGCCAGGGAGCGTCCTTCCAGCGGAGCTGTGAGGGAAAAATGGCGCCAGTGTGCTGAGGGAGATGGCCCCGCCCCTTTTCCGGCGGACTTCTCCCGCTTTTTCTGGAATTCTGGCAGGGGTATTTTTACACCTATATAGCCTTCCTGACTATATATGGTGTAAATTTGCCAGCCAAGGTGTCTTATATTGCCCTCAGGGCGCCCCCCCCCAGCGCCCTGCACCCATCAGTGACCGGAGTGTGAGGTGTGCATGAGGAGCAATGGCGCACAGCTGCAGTGCTGTGCGCTACCTTGTTGAAGACAGAAGTCTTCTGCCGCCGATTTTCAGGAACACTTCTTGCTTCTGGCTCTGTAAGGGGGCCGGCGGCGCGGCTCCGGAAACGAACACCAAGGTCGGGTCCTGCGGTCGATCCCTCTGGAGCTAATGGTGTCCAGTAGCCTAAGAAGCCCAAACTACCACCTGTTAGGTAGGTTCGCTTCTTCTCCCCTTAGTCCCTCGCTGCAGTGAGTCTGTTGCCAGCAGATCTCACTGTAAAATAAAAAACCTAAATATACTTTCTTTCTAGGAGCTCAGGAGAGCCCCTAGTGTGCATCCAGCTCAGCCGGGCACAAGATTCTAACTGAAGTCTGGAGGAGGGTCATAGTGGGAGGAGCCAGTGCACACCAGTAGTCTAAAGCTTTCTTTATAGTTGTGCCCAGTCTCCTGCGGAGCCGCTATTCCCCATGGTCCTTACGGAGTCCCAGCATCCACTTAGGACGTTATAGAAACTAGTATTCCTCTCAGTAGATGTAATGCCCAATAATATATCAGCACTAGTGATCAGTAATAAACCACCATTAGCAGTACAGTCTATTCATATATCAGCAATAATTACAGTGCCCAGTATTATGCCAGCGGCAATTATAGTGCCCATCAGTATGCCTAGAGTACCCTAATGCCCAGTAATATAGCACAATAATACATCAGCAGCATTTGCAGTACCCAGTAATAAAGCAGCAGCACAAAACCACTCAACAATATGAAACATGATAAAATGTTATGAAGAAATGTTTACGGATGTAATAGCTAATGCCAATATTAGTAGACATCTTGGATTAACAAACTACAAACTGCTGGGTTTATTTATCAACGAGTGATAAAACTTGTGGAGATATTGCCTATAGCAACCAATCAGATTCTACTTATCATTCATCTTGCGCCTTATAGAAGATAATAAATAGAATATGATTGGTTGCTATGGCCAACATGTCCACTTCTAAAAAATTATCACTTTAGTAAATTTCCCAAGTCTCTATGATAACAGAAAAAGAGAGCTGATGCATCACAGTTATTTCCCTCACCAGAAAGAAATACAGAGAAAGCAAGAGAGACTGAGAGAATAATAGAGGTAGAGGAAGAAGCAATAAGACACAGACAGGTTTGGACTGGCCCACAGGGGTACAGGGGAAACCACCGGTGGGCCCTACTGCCTGGGGGGCCCTCCTCCTGCTTTAAGAATCAGGTTCCAGACTGTGCACTTGAATTATACATTATACATATGTTACCTTGTACTGTACTATGGTGTATTTTTCTACAATGCATTGCTGATAAGTAATCTGGTACATTATCATGCATGCAGCGTCTGAATTTACTGTATATATTTATGAAGGGGCCCAGACATTGCACTCTCTAATGGTTAGTCAAACCAATGAGGTGACAGACCCCACCACCTCTGCAGACTGGCCACACCCCTAAACATGGGCCCCTACCACTGCATTCCCCCGGTGGGCCCTAAAATGCCCCAGTCCGACACTGGACACAGACCAGCAGCCATCTCCTGACTGCAGCAGAACCTGAGGGTCAAGGAAGCTGCCACTGCCATTCCTATTGGCTCTAATGAAAAGCTGGATCTGCAGAAGAAGGACCTTATTTTGCACTTTGCAAAATAAAATCCCAGTGCTATCGTTTTAGTTAGTTTAGTGAGGCAGCATCAAGTTAGTGAAGGGGATAATGAAGGGGTATCCAATTAGCCCTGACATTTTTTTCGGACAAGAAAACTACCCAATTTATTTTACATTATCGGTGATTAAAACCATCTAATGGTAAAGTTACTTGTAAAGTTTGAAGCATATAACCGTTCATATGTTTCATGGTTGTTGCAGGGTTACTGTCCGATTTTAAATAATAGTGTTGATGTAAAGGATTCTACCTGTATTCCAGTCACCTGAAAGTTCCGCCACTGAGGCTTAAGAAAGAGACCTCTAGGGTCTGAAAGGTTTTAGCCATGTTTTGCTTTGTTATATTTATACTAATGAAGGGACCTAGGTCAAGTATGCTGGATCATGGTAGTCTGACCCCCACGCTGCCCCATTTTTTTGACACACAATGCAAGAGCAATTACAGACAACTTGTGTCCAAGTCTGCATCAGTCCTTAAGGGGTATATGCAATTGCGGTCGAATTCCCGAAATTGTCGAATTTCGGGAATTTTTCGCCCAAAAAAAAAAATCGTCAATACAATTCAGTGCTTTCCGTCCAAAAAACGGACTTTCAAAATTCGACTTTTTTAAATTCGACTTTTGTCAAATTCGACTTTTCTGCAATGATACAAGTGCTGCAATTCGACCAAAGTGTATTCAATTGAAGTTTGGAAATTCGACAACAGTGCTTTTAGACAGTAAATTCGACATTTTCAATCCGCCACACTTTGGTGGGTGAAACTAATAAAAAAAAATTAAAACATGTTTTTTTTGGTGTTTTTTTTATTGATAATAGCATATCTATTTATATTAGAAGGGATTAGGTACTTGGTTTGTCTTTTTTGGAGGCACAAGTTTTATTTATATATTTTTAAAAAAATATATATATTTTTTTTAGATGGAATGGTAAAATTCAGAAAAAAAATGGCGTGGGGTCCCCCCTCCAAAGCATAACCAGCCTCGGGCTCTTCGAGCTGGTCCTGGTTCTAAAAATGCGGGGGGAAAATTGACAGGGGATCCCCCGTATTTTTAAAACCAGCACCGGGCTCTGCGCCTGGTGCTGGTGCAAAAAATACGGGGGACAAAAAGAGTAGGGGTCCCCCGTATTTTTTACACCAGCATCGGGCTCCACTAGCTGGACAGATAATGCCACAGCCGGTGGTCACTTTTATACAGTGCCTTGCGGCCGTGGCATTAAATATCCAACTAGTCACCCCTGGCCGGGGTACCCTGGGGGAGTGGGGACCCCTTCAATCAAGGGGTCCCCCCCCCAGCCACCCAAGGGCCAGGGGTGAAGCCCGAGGCTGTCCCCCCATCCAAGGGCTGCGGATGGGAGGCTGATAGCCTTGAGTAAAATGACAGAATATTGTTTTTTCCAATAGTACTACAAGTCCCAGCAAGCCTCCCCCGCAAGCTGGTACTTGGAGAACCACAAGTACCAGCATGCGGAGGAAAACCGGGCCCGCTGGTACCTGTAGTACTACTGGGGAAAAAATACCCAAATAAAAACAGGAGACACACACCGTGACAAGTACAACTTTATTACACACTGCCGACACACACATACTTACCTATGTTGACACGAAGCAGTCGGTCCTCTTCTCCAAGTAGAATCCACGGGTACCTGAAAATAAAAGATAATTATACTCACCTGATCCATGGTCCAGAGATAAATCCACGTACTTGTCAAAAAAAGAAAACGAACACCCGACCAGCGAACTGAAAGGGGTCCCATGTTGACACATGAGACCCCTTTCCCCGAATGCAGAGAGACCCCCCCATGACTGCTGTCACTGAAAGGTCTCGTAAGCCAATCAGCGAGCGCAACGTCCTTGCACTCTGCTGATTGGCTCTGTGCGCGTCTGAGCTGTCAGCGCATCGCACAGCTGCCTCCATTATATTCAATGGTGGAAACTTTGCGGTTAGCGGTGGGGTCACCCGCCGGTCAGCGGCTGACCGCGGATAACCCCACCGCGACGGCAAAGTTCCCACCATTGAAAGTAATGGAGGCAGCTGTGCGATGCGCTGTCTGAGCTTAGACGCGCACAGCCAATCAGGTGAGCGCCACGGAGTAGCGCTTCCTGATTGGCTGAAGGGACCTCAGTGACAGGAGTCACGTGATGTCCCGGCATTCGGGTAAAGGGGTCTCATGTGTCAACATGGGACCCCTTTCAGTCCGGTGGTTCGGGTGTTCGTGTTTTTTTTTTGCCAAGTACGAGGATTATCTCTGGACGTGGATTTATCTCTGGACACTGGCAGGTGAGTATAATTTTTTTCACAGGTACCCTCGAATCGTCGGAGACTGTGGCAGTCGGCGTGTCAACATAGGTAAGTATGTATGTGTGTCGGCAGTGTGTAATAAAGTTGTACTTGTCACGGTGTGTGTCTCCTGTTTTTATTTGGGTATTTTTTTTCCAGTAGTACTACAGGTACCAGCGGGCCCGTTTTTCTTCAGCATGCTGGTACTTGTGGTTCTCCAAGTACCAGCTTGCGGGGGAGGCTTGCTGGGACTTGTAGTACTATTGGAAAAAACAATATTCTGTCATTTTACTCAAGGCTATCAGCCTCCCATCCGCAGCCCTTGGATGGGGGGGACAGCCTCGGGCTTCACCCCTGGCCCTTGGGTGGCTGGGGGGGGGACCCCTTGATTGAAGGGGTCCCCACTCCCCCAGGGTACCCCGACCAGGGGTGACTAGTTGGATATTTAATGCCACGGCCACAGGGCACTGTATAAAAGTGACCCCCGGCTGTGGCATTATCTGTCCAGCTAGTGGAGCCCGATGCTGGTGTAAAAAATACGGGGGACCCCTACTCTTTTTGTCCCCCGTATTTTTTGCACCAGCACCAGGCGCAGAGCCCGGTGTTGGTTTTAAAAATACGAGGGATCTCCTGTCAATTTTCCCCCCGCATTTTTATAACCAGGACCAGCTCGAAGAGCCCGAGGCTGGTTATGCTTTGGAGGGGGGACCCCACGCCATTTTTTTCCGGGTTTTTCCAGTTTTTCCCCGTTTTTTTAAATCGCGGCAAAATCCGGCAAATCGGACGTTTTTCGCCCGCGGGACTGTCGAATCCGTTTTTCATTGAATATGGTGAATTCCGGAAGCCACCTGCCGGAATTCACCTTTCGAATTGTGTTGAATTAAAAAACGGTGATTCGCCGCTAATTGCATATACCCCTAAGCCTGTAAGTAAGGCACCATTCCCACCAGGTGGAGGTGAAATAAACTGATGCCCACAGGGTTACTGCCCTAAATCCCTCTGTGTGTTATTCCGGTAGCTTTATAGACTGGGAAAGTTGGGAGCTCTCCAATAAATAGGCTTAGATTCCCACCCGAAGCTGTGGGTTAACACGCTCGTGGTAGACACGGTAAGGGCAGAAAGCCATACTTAACCCATTTTGGCCTGGGTGGGTAGTTTTCTACCCATTTTCAAGATTTTCGGGGGGAAAACAGTATTTTGGCCCAATTAAGAAAAATCTGGTGGAATTCTTTTCCTCGATATAATGAAAAAATATTGAAGTGCTGGGTAGAAAACTACCCATTCGGGCTGAAATGTTAATGCAGATTTCTGTTCAAGCCTCTGTAGAGGACAAACAAATCTGAGGTAAGTGGAGCCTGCGGGCTTACCACAGGCTGCATTTGAATAGCCCCGGGTACTGCTACAAGCCCGCGGTAACTATCATGCCTAATTGAATCCCGCTCCTAGAACGGCACGATTTATGTTTCTGCTGAACAGGCTTACATTTATTTTGCTGTTTTTATTTTATTATTTGTCCTGAATATTCCAAGTATATTTTAACCATTCATTGTTTGTGACTTGCTCATATATTGTGTGAAATCATTTCACTATTGTGATTTTCTTCTATATGGGATGTAGATGAATCATCCTTCAGTCATAGGAGATACATTTAAGGGAAGAGTTTATATTATATTATTTTTATCACTTATTCATTTCATTGCTCACTTATCCCCCCCAGCCTCCTTTTTTCCCCAAATAATCCTGTTATCCATAGCGCAAAATAACTTATCATGCACCTACTGAAAAGAGATGGACATGAGGCCAAACCCTCACACAGCCAAGGGCAGAACATGCTGCACTCTATGCTTTCCAAGCATCGTCAGTCAGCTGAATAAAACCAGAGAGTCAGCAGTAAATAAATTGTGGTCATCAATTGGGCTTGAATACAGATCCTAGTTACAGTATATAACCAAACTACCACAAGACATGTTCAATGTCTACCCAGGGTTTAGGAGAGACTGTTTTGTCTAGCCATTTACCATTAGATGCTTTCCTTTGGTTAGACCCTGGACATACAGTAGGCCACACTTGCACGCCATTCTGATGAGTACTCAATTCCCTCTGGCCTCTGTGCTTGGATTAAAACCCCTGGTGACCTTGTGTTGCCCTCTGCCCCCGCTCTACAGTGCTGCCAGTCGTGGCTTTGAAAAAAAGGGATGGGCACAACGATGCAATTGTGGCGCCTCACCCACGGAACATCACACTTGGCTTGGAGGGGGCAGGTTAGATATCAGCAAGTATGAACTTATCCCTTGTTGTCCTATGTGCCATCCATCATTATAACACTAATTGGGGGAACAATATGTAAATAGTATGAGTAGTCCAAGCCTGTGCAACCCCTTTAACCCTTTGTGACCCATTGCATATTTCTGGTGTAACCCAGTGATGACACTGGGAAAATAGATGAATGAGGCCCCAAGTAACCCCCCAAAAATATGGTTTGGTCATTTAGACCCAATGTTCATCCTAATGGACAACCAATTGCTAGCGTTGTAGCTCGTACACCAAAACATTCGATCCGTTCTAATTCAATATTTTGTTACTCTAACAACTTCAATTACTGTTCGCATAATGTTTTTGACGAAATTCAAAAAAGTACATTGTTGTACTGGTAAAGCGGGATCCTCACCTCGCGGCAATCTTTCTGGGCAAAGCCATCTTTCCAACTCACAGTGCCGTTTCAAGGTGGTACGTTTTCACAGTATTTTCGATATTTAAATGGACTTTGGGATTTGAATGGCAACCGTCATCACAATACAGTCTACACAATATTTTTTTAAATTCCCAATGTAAAAATTCTATTGAAGTACAGAAAATAAGCAAGTCCAAACAGCAAGTATATCCATCAATACACCATAATAAAGAAAAGTCTATAATAACTTTTTCACAATAGGGACGGAATGAACGTACCTGGAAAAATATAAAATACAATCCGTATCGGAAGCAAACAGGTATAAGGGTGGAGAGTAGAGTAGCTCCCAATGGACCAACCAGTGGATCCCAGGACAGATATTGTAGAATTCTACACTCCTTTTTGGAGGAAAGAAAATAGAAAAATAGAAAAAAAGAAAAAAAGAAAAACAAAAAATATAGAGCAGAGATATAAACGTGGGGTGGGGTGGGGTGGGGGGGAATTATATAAAGAGGAGAAGAAGATAGGGAGGGATCTGAGAGTGAGCCGCGTTGAGTGGAAGAGAGGAGAAACAAATAGAGGAAGGCTTCAATAGAAAGTTAGTTTAGCGAAGGCCTGGAAGGGCTTAATTCTACACAATAGCTTTTTAATAATGTCCATTTAAATGGGCAAGGGGTCATAAAGGTTTAAAATATACATATACACATAAACCTGTAGCCAAATGAGCGTAAAGGCAAAATAATTACTACATTACCAGCTATTGCATCTTGGACAAAATATTTGGCAGTAAACGGTAACAAATTAAAATGTTTCATGAAATTGAATTAAAAGTATTATTTTAAAGTTCCAAAATCGGTCATTATCTACAGGGACATTAGCAAAAATGTATACAGAGACAGCTATATGAAAACACTGAGACTGGCCATGTTTGATGTCATCCGTAAGTCTCTAATTTTTGCTGAATTGCATGACTGGTCACGCCTAACCGCAGGCTAGCAGGTCATCCAAGGATTTGCAGCTTCTAAACAACCATAGTCTGCCTAGCCCTACAGAAGAGGTATATGCCAGGACTGACATCCTATTCTGGCCCGACAGGTCGTATCTTAGATAAACAGCAGGTGCCCTTTGCTCTGTCCCAATTGACAGGGAACCTTTCAGAATTGTTCTATCCTCACAAACAGGTGTCTAATAAAATGTTTTCATGGTGTGAATGTTATAGAAACCTTATTGCAGTACAGCTACTGGTATTATTCCAAAACATGATGTACACTTTCCATAGGAGAGCTGCCAGAAACACATGAAATGTGTCATAAGCCACAAAATCAATGAAATCCAAACATTTCCAGAGGCTCCAGAAATATCTCTGCAGGCTTGTGATCTGGGCCTGGAACGAGGGCTGGTAACGGGCCTGTGATATCTGAAGCCATTGTAATGGCTTTTCTCACAGAAATCAGTCATGACACCAAGTTGTGCCAGAGGTGAACACAGATATTGTGAAAGGACAACTCCGCTTGCAGCCGCTTTGGTGAGGAATCAGATTAGCGCTCATTTGCCTTCCAGCGAAAACACATCTTGTATTCGCAAAGGGCTTAAAAAGCTATCTAAAGTACAAAAGTAAATATTCAGGCCATGGGTTGATTTGTCTGTGAACATTCTCATCTGTGTGCGATGCCATAAGGTCTGTTTGGGATTTTTTTTATTTATTTTACAGGTCAGACTGTAAAGTGCTGCTCAGACATTTAGTGATGTGAAATGTGTAGATTTGCTTCCACCTAGAGGCTGTAGGGGGAATTACCTTATTTATGAGAAAGAACATTTTCTGTGGGGTGATTTGTAAAGCAAGGGGGTCATTCCTGAACATTGTAATATACAAACTATTATGAGCTAGACTACAGCATAAGCATAATCCATGAAGACAGGCTCTTATTTGGCAATCTGGGATTTTTAGGCAGTAAGGGGGCAGGGTGTGTGTGTGTGTGTGTGTGTGTGTGTGTGTGTGTGTGTGTGTGTGTGTGTGTGTGTGTGTGTGTGTGTGTGTGTGTGTGTGTGTGTGTGTGTGTGTGTGTGTGTGTGTGTGTGCGTGCACGTTGGGGGTTGTGAAGCGGAGCACAGTGTAAAAGTATAAAGACCACGCCCAAGTCCCAACAACTTTAGAACCTGACTTTCATTATATTAAACGTTTCCATTTTTCTCGGTATATATAGCTTGGCTTACCCTTATTTAAGGCTTAAGGTCCCCATACACTACTGCAACTTATCCGAGACTGATTCTGAGAGTGAGGGGACACATCTGAACAATTCTGAGTAAATATCACAGGTTTGTGGAGTCAATCTAGGGGACAGAGCGCCTAGAAAAGTGCTTCATATAAATGCGTCCATAATAAATGCGTCCATTTAAAAAGTGGAAATTAGTTCCATGAATAGCACAGGATGAAACCGGATCTCTGCCATCTTACAGCTGGTGCAAACTTCCTGTATTTGGGTGGCGTGAATATCACTACGTGCCCTTCTTCAAAGCAAGAAATGCCTCTAATAAACATGGTCCCTGCTCCATCCCGCCTTGCTTTTGCACCACGTCACAGAGCTAGGCCAACAGGTGCACAGACTCAGTTGTTTGGTGATCAGCTAATGCTGTGATCTTGTCCTCTTCTTAAACTCTCAACCAATGCTCTAAAAGGAGAATCTAGAATCCCTAGTGCCAACAGAGATACACAATGTCAGGATTTCGCTCCACAGCATAACCATTCTGCGTGTACATTGACGGTTGACTGGAATCAGATTAAGAAAAAATAAACCTCATCTATTCTTTACTTCAAATAGCATTTATAGGTCTCCTAAATAATTCATTTGTTTATCCCATTAAAGTTAATGGTGGGGATCAATTGGATGAAGTTAATGCCAGGCAATTAAATTCTAGCATTGCATGAATGAACGAGATAACCACACTACAAAGCAATTTACAATTCATCCCACTTTGGCCCCTAATATGGGAAGTATTTTTTCTCTATTTATACTGTCTTGAATGCATTTCCAACACTAACATAGAGGTTTGAAGATATTGCTCTGCCCCAAGCTCCATGGGAATTATTTGACAGGTCTGAAGAACTAGGTTTCCATGCAGTTCTTCTGTCTATATAACAGTTTGACACATGTTATACAACTAAACAGTGGTGCCTTTAGGAGGGGTTTACTGTTGACCAAAACCTCACCTTGGAGGCTGAAAATGATTGTAATTTTGTTTTAAAATAAAAAATAAATGTCAGCTTCTGTCAAACGATTGGTGTACTTTTATTTATTTTTGTTAACTTATTACATTTTACTAATTTTAAACAAAGTAAAGGGGATACAGAAAATAAAACAAGAGGGAGGAGGAGAAAAATCAACTAATAGTAATAGAACACTGTAAATATGATCCAGGGGAGTCTTCAGAGAGGAGGAGGAACGTGTGCAGTCTCCTTCTGGGCCCCCTTCTCCCTAGCAGGCAGCGCTCTTAACTCTGGGCACTACTGTCACTAGGGGACCCTAGCGCTGTCCCAGAGTCTAGACCACATGCTCTGGTCTCTGGGAAAATGAAGCGGCGCCCATTTTCCCAGTGATTTTCCTGCTGCGCATCACGAAACACCAGATAAATGAGTGCCGCACCATTTTCCCAGTGATTTCTGCAACGCTGCTGCTGCGACGCTGGACTCTGGAGGGTATGTATTGAAAAAATGGGTACAGGGCTTGCAGTGTGCCCCCCCCCCTCCCCCCCCGGGGACCACAGGGGTCCATGTGCACTGTACACACTGCACTCATTATAAATACACTAGTGGTCCAAATGCATAGTAGTTGTAATCATGTGTTTGTTGCTTGTTATAGAGAACTTAAATATTTGTAAAGAAAAATCAAATTGTCCTATAAATCTTAGCTTGCAGAAATGTTGGATTATTTGCAAAAAAAGCTCAAGCACAATTTAATATCCCTATATTGACATTCAGGAGATTTGATAGGGGCATACGTCATATGTTTTGGGTTCAGACAAGGGTCCATCTCACTGACAAAGAGAATATTCTCCATGTGGAGTTCATAAGAATCCCAAATACTGAAGAACATCATGCAATCCAGCCTTCTCGGCACGTAACATCTCGTTCCTGAGATTTACCACTTACTTGGGAATGTCTCCGTAGTTTAAAAGGTTGAAGAGTCTCTTGGTAAAACAAGTGATGATAGGACTGTAGATCAAACCAAAAGTAGACACTATTCTCCCACAGCTGAAATAAAACAGCAATTTCCCAGTGAGAACGCAAGGCATGACAATAACACAAAAGATATACAGCAATCTGGCCTGTCACATGGTCTAGCACCTATGGCAATGAGTAAGTCACAATTAAATATTTTAGTTTTTTGTTGCTTTTTTCACCAAGCTATAAATGCACCTCTACTGCCTACATACAATGGAGCTAGCAATACAGTGAACTAAATCCATATTAAGACAGTATATCAATATATTAGGAGCCAGGGACATCTCTGAGGCACGAAATGTTGCCAATTTAAAATAAAATAGTAATTTATTGGGTTAACCCAGAATACGGCTGCCTCCGCTGACATCCTGTACACATGCCAGTTACATGTTAAGACAAATTACGTGGGAAAGTAAACCAGCTAGATACAACGTTTTGGCCTCAAAATGTTTCCTCCCTAACAGGTCAATGTCGAAATTCAAAACCTAATTACTGTTATCAGACCCTTTCGGCTAAAGGCAGATTATACAGGTTTCCAAGGCACTCTGCAGTTAGTATAACAAATACATGCAAACTTTCACAAATCTATGGGGGGAATTCAAGTGTTTTGTGTGATGGCGCCCAACGGAGCAATTTAAGTGTTGCTCCATTCGGGCGCGCACAGCTGTCAGCGCTGACATTAATGTTATGTTGTTCCGTCATTTTGACGGGCTGGTAACTAGTTTTCAACATATGTCTGTAACTGTTATAGATCATGCTTGTGAGGGACTTCCTTATATAAAAATGGTTAAAATGGTATAGAGATTGCTATCTCGCTCTAGAACAGGGGTATTCAACATGACAGCCTTTCACTATCTGGCTGCAGGTTGGGAGACAAGTAGAGAATGCTGCACTCTGATTGGTAGACAGCTCCAGCCATCAACCAATCAATCAGCATGCTGACAGACATTTACTGTCTGGATGCAGGCAGAGAATGCTGAACTCTGATTGGTAGATAGCTCCAGCCATCAACCAATCAATCAGCATGCTGACAGACATTTACTGCAGCCTCACCACTCTGATTGGGTGTAATCCACAATCGGCGCTGCCAGTCAGCATTATCTACCTGCCTCCCAAGAAGCTCCAGAGACACCAGCTTTGGGGGCAAATAATCCCCCGGCTCAGCCAGCCCCCCGCTCAAAGGCCCCTAGAATCGTGGGTCAATGGACAGCTGCACAGTGTGCCTATACGTTACGATGGCCCTGTTCTTTGGTGAGAGGCTTCCAAGCAGAACTGCTGAAGAGTGATGCCATCTGGAGCGATCCTTACATATGGACCTGCGAGGGGCTATGGCTCCATCCTATACCTCTGGTGGCTGATGAGCAGCTGGATACAGGGAGCTTCTGAATTTAACTGTCATGATCAAGTCGTGAGGACTCAGCCCCGCCCACAGCGCAGTTTTAAACAGTGACGCTTCATTACCTTAAAGTGGCTGCTAAAATATTTCTGCGCACCGCTGAATTTAGGTAACTACACCGGCCATGGGAACTGTCGCTTTAACAGAGACTATCTTGAAATTGCCTGTACTGTATTTATTGAAAATGATGAATATCCAGTAATCTATTAAGGACTTTGCATTGAGGATCTGTACAATGTCACATCTTACCTACATTTGTAAACAATTCTGTGTACAGTATCTGTATTATAAAACACTGTTATTACTGATTTCTTCATTAAGCTAAACAACATAAATGTAAAATAAAGACATTTATGAGGCGATAAGATGGGGAACACACAGGAGCACTTTTTGTGACAAGCGGCTATGAAACAACCTGCAGATGGTCACATCTACCAGCCATTGACTTGTTGGACCTCGCACAGTACAAATACACAATGTTAAGGATGAGAAGTAAGAACACGGATCATTTATGTGATTGAGTCGTTTAGTCCACAACGTGCAAGCCGAATTCCCTCATTATTTATATGATGTACCGCACTCTTGGGCCCATATCTGAGAACTGTCTCTGTAGAAAAGAACACAGTCTTCTGAGTGAAAATACTGATCCATGGAACAACCGGCTCTATTTATTTTCTAACGTCTGTAATTACAAAATATGTAAACTGGACTCTTCTCCAACATACCTTGTTCCCGGACTGCTCACAGAACGTGGCAAAGAAATAGCCGGCCCGGCAGTCCAGATGCAGGGCTTGCAGCATTTCCTCCATCTTGGAGCTCCACAGGACGCAGCTGCTGGTTTCTGCCCTCTAGGGGGAACAGACAGCAGATTTACAGGCGTCATTGCTTTGACATGAGAGAAGATAAAAGAAACTGCAGCAACAAGAGATTGGTTTCTGTTGAACCAACATTTATTTATTCCATTACAAGGGTTGTAGCTTCTTACATCTGCATGTAGATACAACATATAGAGCCAGATCATCCATTGGCAGCCTAGGCTACTGTCGGTATAAGATCAAGATCCCCAAACCCGTCAGAACACAGATGCCGGAATCCTGACCATGTCCGCATCCCAAAACCGGAATACTAAGGGGGGAGGATTAAGATTAGGCTGTGAAAGGAAGGGGGGGGGGCTTTGGGGGGGTTAGGTTTAGGCACTTTAGGATGAGGTTAGGGTTAGGCTGTTTATAAGAAAGTACCACAGCCTAACCCTAACCTCACATGTCGACCTACTGCATGTCGACCTTCAGTGATCGACCTAATGACTGTCGACCTAAGTTGAGTCGATCCAACGACCCGTACCCAGCCAAATGGTGGATTGGATCGGTAGAATGGGGAATTGCGGCAGATTTATGGTCCTTGCATTACAACATTTGGACAATATACTGTCATCTCTTAGATGTCACAGACACAGAGGGGAATGTAATAGATTGTGAGAACCAGTAAGTGCAGGACTTCATCCAAGTTCTCAGGTATTTTTAAAATGGCAATTAGTTACACAGAAAAACAAACCATGTTGGGACTGTTTGCACTTAAATGATATGCATATACGCAGATCCTGTTGATATGGTTATCTTAGAATGAGTTATCACAGAGGTTCTCAAACGCGGTCCTCAAGTCACCCCAACGGTCCAGGTTTTAAGTATATCCATGGCTTAGCTCAGAAGCTTAAATCAAATTGACTGAGGTACTAATTAAGTCACCTGTGGTCAAGCATGAATATACTTAAAACCTGGACTGTTGGGGTGCCTTGAGGATCGCGTTTGAGAACCTCTGAGTTATCATATAACCCATCACTCCGTTTTCTTGGCTGTTCCAGTGATATAACTCTCCATTATATATTCCACATTCTGTTATGTGAGTGTCCACAGAAAATCTTTTATCAAACATTTCCAACGGAGACCTTTGATCATATTGAGTTCTGCTCGAGCACAAAAGGATATAAACAGTCCCAGCCTATAAAATGACACCGCAGCTGCTGACCTGATTCCTCCCCTGCTAACGATGCTTATTTTCTAGAGGGTGTACCCTAACTTTCAACAAAGTGAGGTCATTCAACAGATATTAACAGTATCACTGAACCTGCAAACAATCTTAACCTCCCTGACGTACATGTTCATTTCAAAACATTTCTAATGTAAATTGTGTTTTTTGGCTTTTTTTTTTCATGGAGGACCCAAAACCCAGTTTAAGGAATTGATGAAATCAGATTATACTGGGGGATTAATTATTTTTACTGGCAAAAAATTTATTTGCAGTTCATTCAAGTAATCCTATGAGGTCACGAGCCTGACACTGCTGTTTGTATTGAAATGAGTTGTCAGGGGGACAGGGCTATGGCACGAGACCAGAATAGCAGCGTACGCTACTAAGCTATGGAATTACACCAAGGATCAGTGAGCGACTATTTGACCTGGGCTGGAACCATCACCCTCTCAAAGTTTGCACAATCTCAATAAGATGGTCATCACTTCCCTGGATCCACATAATCCATCTTTAAGCAGTCAGGATTTATAGCGAGAGCTTTAAGCCTCAAACCATTTACACACAATCCCTTTACGTTTACTAATTAGTAGTGGAACTATAGTCTCATAACACAGGAATGCTCAATCAATACCAGCAGGTATTTAATATTCACAATTTGTCATAGATCACACTTTTACATCGTAAGGGAGGCGGTTAGCTTTTGTATAGAATGTTTTATTTCCACCCTAGTTTAAGGCTTTAAATGTCATAAATGACCTTGTGTCAGCCCCTGGAGTAAACTCTACAGAGCAAAGCATTTATTCTTGGAAAAGCAAAAAATAAAATCCTTGATGTTCTGATGCTGTTTTGGGCAGACACCCAACTGATGTTAAGTCATCTCACAGTGTGGTAGTAAACAATCCATGTCTTCTCAATACGCCATAAAGGGTAAACACTGTGCTATCTTAATGTATTGCTATGCTTGGATTATAACGTGTTGGTGCATTGAATTTCAAATGACTAGAACTTTATAATACCCCTTTCAAACTGCACAAATAACGCAGTATCGACTCGGTATATTGCTGGGTCGCTGTGCGGTGTAAAAGGGTCCGTCCCGAATTCCCAGGTCGCCTGACCCAGTAATTCAACCCGGGAATAAAGAAGGGTTATTCCCAAGCTATTACCAGGTCAGGTGCCGTGTGATTGGGTTTCCAGTGTCGATGAGAGATGGTACCCGTTCACAGCATAGGGAGAGGCGGAGCAGAGATGATCTCATCTCTTAGCGCCACCTCCGCCACCGATGACTCTGCGATTCCTGCCCTCAATGGCAACCCGATCCAGCAATATGCTCAGTCGGGAAGCCAGTTCTCGGGGTCCAATGCCAGGTCGCACCTGGGAAGGACCCATTTCCAATTCCCAGGTGCGACCGGCATTAGTGATCTGAAAGCGATATAAGCGGGTTAAAAAACATGGGTTTTCCTGTTTCAAATGAATAATACCTATATACAAGTAGTATGATAAGAAGATTTATGGTAGACTTATCATGGTTAAATCTCTTTCTGCGAGGTACACTGGATTCCACAGGGAATACATTGGGGTGTAGAGTTGGATCTTGATCCAGAGCACCAACAGGCTAAAGCTTTGACTGTTCCCAGGATGCATTGCACTGCCTCCTCTATAACCCCGCCTTCGTTAACTAGTCCAATGCAGTAGCAGGTAAAAGAGACAGTAGATGTTAGTCATATAGAACCACATTCTCATGACAGGAGAAGGGACTAGCGGCTAATGCCATACAAACCCAAAGAAGCTAATTGCGTCAGAGTGGGCGCATTGTGGAATCCAGTGTATCTCCTTTTCTGCAGTGGGGTACACTGGGATTCCACAGGGAATACATCAGGGATGTCCTAAAGCAGTTCCTCATGGGAGGGGATGCACAGTAGCGGGCACAAGAACCCAGCATCCAAAGGAAGCATCCCGGGAGGCGGAAGTATCAAAGGCATAGAACCTGATGAACGTGTTCATTGAGGACCACGTATCCGCCTTGCACAATTGTTCAGCGGATGTGCCTCGGCGGGCCGCCCAAGAAGGTCCAACAGACCGAGTAGAATGGGCTTTAATAACAGCAGGAGCTGGAAGACCAGCCTATGCATAGGCTTGTGCAATCACCATTCTAATCCATCTGGCCAAGGTTTGCTTATTTGCAGGCCAGCCACGTTTGTGAAAACCAAAAAGTACAAAAAGGGTACCAGACCTCCTGAGGGAGGCAGTCCTCTCTACGCAAATACGGAGAGCCCGTACCACATTCAAAGACCACTGTTTGGAGGACAAATCAGAAGAGGGTCCACAATCTCTTGGTTAAAATTAAAAGATTATACCACCTTAGGTAGATAACCAGGGCGAGTTCGAAGAACTGCCCTGTCACAGTGAAAAATCAGAAAGGGTGGACGACAGGACAAAGCGCCCAAGTCCGACACCCTCCTAGCAGAGGCAATAGCCAGTAAAAACACGACCTTAAGTGTAAGACATTTAAGATCCACAGACTCTAGAGGTTCAAATGAAGACTCTTGTAGGGCATTTAAGACAACAGACAGATCCCATGGAACCACAGGAGGGACATAGGGAGGCTGAATCCGTAAAACACCATGAGTGAAAGTATGAACATCAAGAATAGACGCAATTTCCTCTGAAACCACACCGACAAGGCAGATATATGAACCTTAAGGGACGCCAGACGAAGGCCTAAATCTAGGCCTTGTTGCAGAAAAGCCAACAGCATGGAAGTTCTAAATGAATAGGCATCATAATTCTTAGCAGCACACTATGTGAAGTAAGAGTTCCAGACCCTGTAATAAATCCGTGCAGAAGCCGGATTGCGGGCCTTCAACATAGTTTGAATAACTGCCTCAGAGAATCCCTTTGCCCTCAGGAGTGAAGCTTCAAGAGCCACACTGTCAAAGCCAGTCTGGCCAGGATCGGATAGACACAAGGGCCCTGAACGAGTTCTTGGCGTATAGGAAGCAGAAGAGGACACTCTATCGATAGACCCTGCAGGTCTGAGAACCAAAGCCATCTGGGCCAAGCTGGAGCAACTAGAAATAGCATTACTCTTTCTTGCTTGAACTTCCGTAGTACCCTGGGCAGGAGTGACACTGGAGGGAACACGTATGGCAGCCGAAAGTTCCATGGAATTGCCAGTGCGTCCACGAACGCTGCTTGAGGATCCCTTGTCCTTGATCCGAAGACCGTTATCTTGTGATTGTGTCGAGACGCCATCAGGTCTACATCTGGTAGGCTCCACTCTCCGGCGTGCATGTCCTGATGATTGAGGAAATCCGCTTCCCAGTTGAGGACTCCGGGAATGACCACTGCCGATATTGCTGGCAGATGGCGTTCCGCCCAATGTAGGATTTTTGATACTTCCAGCATTGACATGCAGCTTCAAGTGCCGCCTTGATGATCTATGTACGCCACCGTGGTGGCATTGTCAGATTGTACTTGAACGGGCCTGTTCTGTACTAGAGACAGGGCCAGTGTCAAAGCATTAAACACTGCCCGCAATTCCAGAATGTTTATCGGGAGGAGAAATTCCTCCCTGGTCCATCGACCCTGGAGAGAGTGTTGCTCCAACACCGCGCCCCAACCCCGCAGACTGGTATCCGTTGTCAGGAGGACCCAGTTGGAGATCCAGAAGGGACGGCCCCTGCTCAACTGTTGGTCCTGCAGCCACCAGCTCAGTGACAGACGAACCTCTGGAGTCAAGAAGATCATTTGAGACCTGATCCGATGAGGCAGGCCGTCCCACTTGGAAAGGATTAACCTCTGCAGAGGGCGGGAATGAAATTGAGCGTACTCTACCATGTCGAAAGCCGACACCTTGAGGCCTAGTACTTGCATCGCCGACTGTATCAACACTCTTGGGCAAGAGAGGAAATATCTGATCCTGTCCTTGAGTTTCAGGACTTTCTCTGTAGGCAAAAACAATCGTTGGCTGTGTGTGTCCAGCAGTGCCCCCAGGTGCACCATGCTCCGAGCAGGGACCAGCGAGGACTTTTTCCAGTTGATGAGCCACCTGTGGGCTTGTAGAAATTGGACCGTCAGTTCCAGATGACTGTGGACAACCTCTTGGGAGTTCGCCAGGATCAGCAAGTCGTCCAGATACGGCAGAATCCAGATTCCCTGACGGCGGAGAAGGGCCGTCATTACGGCCATGACCTTGGTGAATATCTGAGGGTCCGTGGTCAATCCAAAAGGCAAGGTCCGGAATTGATAATGTAGGTTGCCAATAGCAAACCGCAGAAACTGCTGATGTGACATGGCAATAGGTATGTGCAGGTAAGCATCCTGTATGTCCAGGGATACCATATACAGTAGTCTTTGGGTTCCATGGCCAGCACAATGGAGCGCAGAGTTTCCACATGGAATTTGGATACTCTCACAAATTTGTTCAATGATTTGAGGTTGAATATAGGCCATAAGGACCCATTTGGCTTTGGAACTAGAAACAGGGTCGAATAGTATCCCCTGCCTCTCTGAGACAGAGGTACCAGCACTACCACTCCTGTGTCCAGGAGGGATTGCACAACCAAGTGTAGAGCTTGCGCTTTTAATGGATCCGAAGGGATAACCATCGTGCAGAACTGGTGAGGGTAACATCTTTTGAAAGAGACTGCGTACCCGTGAGAGACAACTTCCTGCACACAGGCGTCTGAAGTGGTCGTTAACCAGGCCTGGGCGAACTGCAGAAGTCGGCCTCCCACCCTGGAATCCCCCAGGGGGAGGTCTCCCCTGTCATGCAGCAGGTTTGTCTTATTTGGAAGCAGGCTGACGGGCGGCCCAGGATTGTGTAGATTTGGGCTTAGTGGTTTTGGAAGCACGTGCCTGTCTCTGGGACGCCTGACCTTTAGCTTTTCTTGGAGGTCGAAAGGAATGAAAAGTGGTACTCTTATCCTTTGGAGCAGAAGGATTAGTACTTGGGAGAAACGCAGTCTTGGCAGTCGCTAAGTCAGTCACAATCTTGTTCAGATCCTCCCCAAATAGGATGTCTCCCTTAAAAGGGAGCACCTCCAAGGTCTTTTTGGAGTACAGGTCCACCTTCCAGGACCTCAACCACAGAATTTGGCGAGCCAGGACAGACGTAGTAGACGCCTTGGCCGCCATTACACCTGCATCAGAGGCTGCCTCCTGAATATAGTGGGAGGCTGTGGTAATATAAGACAGATATTGTCTGGCAGTGTCAGAAAAATCCTGATCATGCTTCGATTCCTTTCACAGCCCAGGAGGCTGCCATAGTGGGTCTATGTACAGCACCAGTAAGAGAGTAAATAGACTTCAGGCAACCCTCCACACGCTTATCCGTCGGTTCCTCCAGTGAGGTGACAGTGGTGATAGGCAGAGTAGATGACACCACAAGATGTGCGACATGAGAGTCCACCGGCGGTGGAGTTTCCCACTTACTCAACTCTGCAGGAATAGGATAACGAGCTAGCATCTTTTTAGACAGAGAAAACTTCTTTCCTGGAGACGACCAGGATTCCTGACGTATGTCATTTAAATGGTCAGAACGTGGTAAGGCTACTTTAGCAACCTTCTGACGTTTGAATTTATCAGGGTTCTTAGACGTAATAGTAGGCTCGATCTCATCATCTATTTGTAGAATCAGCTTAATAGCCTCCACTAAGTCAGGAACATCAACCTGGGTTGTAGATTCCTCATCAGAAGCAACTGTATCAGTGTCTGACGGATCAGTATATTCCCCATCCTCATCAGAATTATCCAAAATATTAGTGGATTGTGAGGAAGAAATGGCCCGCTTAGATGACCCCTTGGCCCCAGAGGGACGTGGGGTAGACTTGTGTCTAACCAAAGTTTGATTCAATTGTTGTAACTAGGTAGACAGAGTGTCCGCCCAGGGCGGATAAACTACAGGGACAATATGTGGCTGTAATGGCACAGGAGATCCCACAGGGGGCGTAAAACGTGTTACAAGAGTATTCAGCATACTTGAGAACGCTGCCCAAGGTAGGTCCTGATTGGCCAAAGGTGCTGCGGGTTGACTGGGAGGTGCATGGTACCCAGCACCTGAACCAGCAGCTAACACACACCCTCAGGTAAATCCTTGGTGCCAGCACTGCAGGATGCAGAAGCGTCCGCGGATTTCCCGCCCTGTGTGGCAGACATTATAGGGAATGAAGCCCTAGAGCGGACAGTACAATATAGCCAGACAAACACAATACCTGCAAATAACCCCCTGTGATATGTGACAGTAAATAGAGGACACAAACAGAGGATTTAAGCGGTATGAGGTGACTGAAATACACTGTTAAAAATACCAAATCGTAGATTCTGTGTAGCACTATATATATATATATATATATATATATATATATATATATACATATATATGTATATATACACATACAGTGGGAAAAAAAGTATTTGGATAGCCACCAATTGTGCAAGTTGACCCACTTAAAAAGATGAGAAAGGTCTGTCATTTCCATCATATGTACACTTCAACTGTGAGAGACAGAATCTGGAAAAAAAAACAGGAAATCACATTGTATGATTTTTAAACAAATTACTTGTATATTCTTGTGGAAAATAAATATTTGGACATCTGCCAAGCAGCAAGGTTTCTGGCTCTCACAGACCTGTTACTTTTTCTTTAAGAAGCTCTTCTATCCTCCACTCGTTACCTGTATTAATGGCACCTGTTTGAACTGGTTATCTGTATAAAAGACACCTGTCCACACCCTCAAACAGTCAGACTGCTACCTCTCCACCATGGCCAAGACCAGAGAGCTGTCCAAGGACACCTGGGACAAAATTGTAGAGATGCACAAGGCTGGGATGAGCTACTCGACAATAGGCAAGCAGCTTGGTGAGAAGAGATCAACTGTTGGCGCAATTATTAAAAAATAGAAGAAATGTAAGATCACTAACAATCTCCCTCGACCTGGGGCTCCATGCAAAATCTCACCTCATGGAGCATCAATGATCTGTAGAACGGTGAGGAATCAGCCCAGAGCCTACACGGGGGGACCTGGTCATTGACCTCAAGAGAGCTGGGACCACAGTCACAAAGGTTACCATTAGTAACACACTGCATCGTCATGGATTGAAATCCTGCAGCGCCCGAAAGGTCCCCCTGCTTAAGCCATCAAATGTCCAGGCCCGTCTAAAGTTTGCCAGTGACCATCTGGATGATCCAGAGGAGGATTGGGAGAATGTAATGTGGTCAGATGAGAGCAAAATCAAACTTTTTGGTATAAACTCCACTCGTCGTATTTGGAGGGAGAAGAATGATGAATGGCATCCCAAGAACACCATACCCACTGTGAAGCATGGGGGTGGAAACATCATGCTTTGGGGCTGCTTTTCTGCAAAGGGGATAGGACGACTGATCAATATTAAGGAGAGGATGAATGGGGCCATGTATCGTGAGATTTTGGGCAAAAACCTCCTTCCCTCAGTAAGAGCATTGAAGATGGAACGTGGCTGGGTCTTCCAGCATGACAATGACCCCAAACACACCGCCTGGGCAACTAAGGAGTGGCTCCGTAAGAAGCATTTCAAGGTCCTGGAGTGGCTTAGCCAGTCTCCAGACCTCAACCCAACAGAAAATCTGTGGAGGGAGTTGAAAGTCCGTGTTGCCCGGCGACAGCCCCAAAACATGACAGATCTAGAAAAGATCTGCATGAAAGAGTGGGCCAAAATACCTGCTACAGTGTGTGCAAACCTGGTCAAGAACTACAGGAATTGTTTGACGTCTGTAATTGGCAACCGAGGTTATATTACAAAGTATTGAGTTAAACTTTTTGATTGTCCAAATATTCATTTTCCGCAAGCATATACAAATAAATTGTTTAAAAATCATACAATGTGATTTGTTAGTTTTTTTTTCCAGATTCTGTCTCTCACAGTTGAAGTGTATCTATGATGGAAATTACAGACCTCTCTCATCTTTTTTTTTTTCTTCAAATTTTTTTTATTGAGACATCATGGACATCACAGTATAGGATAAAACGTACATATAAATATATGTAATAATACAAGGGGGTTATGACTGGAAGTTGTACATCAAATTCCTTTTTTTTTCTCTAACAATAAAGACTTTAGCATTGTGAATAATCAATCATTCAGTACACTGATGAGATTATACAAAGTATAGGTGACCGTGAGGGAAGCCGCTACAATTGCCCGCTCTTAGACCAAAGATATAGGTTGGTCCTGTGTAGCCAATCTAGTTAGGTACCACGTTGTGTTCTTGAGACTGTTATGAATGTGTAGTCGCGTATTAAGGGGCAAAGTGGAGATATAGGATTCCCAGAGATTAAAAAATCGATCCACGGGGGGGCGTGGCCTGGCACAGGAGGAGAGCAGTCGCAGCCTGGAAGAGCTCCTGCTTTTAAACATCTAAAATCCCCTCCAGGACTGCCCGGACCCGCTCCCTCACATCACCCCTACCCACTAACCCTCCCCTCACCACCCCGCTCTCACCAGACTCGGGCCGCGGAATCGGGGAGCAGCGAGGACGCTCCCGTGGATAGTGGCCCAGTCGCCGAGCAAAAGCCGGGGCCTCAATTTTGGCCATCACCGCGCCGGACGCCCGGAGATCCCGCCGACACCCGCCTCCCTGCCAGACTCTTGGGGACCGCAGCGGGACCCCCGGCACCACCGCTAGCACCTCACCACTGTGAAATCGAGGCCGCAAACACCAACCCGCTGCGCCGGGGGGAGGTCCGTGGCGGCGGCTACCGTGTCTCCCTGACGGCGCACACAGACCCTGCGACCCGCCTGGACAGTGGCGCCTGACCCCACAGCGGCCCAGTCACCAAACAAGAGCCGGGGCCTCAATTTTGACCATCACCGAGCCGGACACCCGGAAATCCCGCCGACACCCGCCTCCCTACCAGACTCTTGGAGACCACAGCGGGACCCCCGGCACC
This sequence comes from Pseudophryne corroboree, assembly GCF_028390025.1. Classification (NCBI taxonomy): domain Eukaryota; kingdom Metazoa; phylum Chordata; class Amphibia; order Anura; family Myobatrachidae; genus Pseudophryne; species Pseudophryne corroboree. Next base: position 759,945,537 of record NC_086448.1, read on the forward strand.
ACCGCTAGCACCTCACCACCGTGGGACCGAGGCCGCAGACACCAACCTGCTGGACAGTGGCGCCTGACCCCACAGCGGCTGCTGACAAAGAAAATTAACCCCCGGAGCCCGCACTGCTGCGGAGGGGGATGCTGATTAGGGGATACATCGGGGTTATTGCTACCAGAAGCCTGACCCCCTCCTTAAGGTCGGAACAGGCCTTTGGTCTGCAGGGAGATACGCCTCCCGCCACATATATGCTGCAGCATCCACGGGAGGACCGAGGTGACACTGCCAGAGACACGCCTATACCACCACAACCCGACCGGGGGCGTACAGCTGGCTGCGACCGAGACTTTTGTCATAGCACCTTCGTGACGGCCCGGGCCCATGCCTCAGCGGAGAGACCACTGCTAATCTCACCCATACCTCTGACGACCTCCTCAACTCCTGTCAGGGAATACCCATACCCCCATCACCCTGATCTCTGCTTTACTTGGCTGGGTGCCATATTTGATGAGCACCTGCAACGAGCTAAATGAAGACCAGCAATAAATAACCACCCAGCACATGAGACCCGCTACATCATTTACTACCTAAACATCCAGTGTCTTTAGCCTCAACCTCCCCTTCTGGGCGACCCTGCATGGAAAAATTCTTGATACCTCTACCCGTAATGCCCGTAGGGACTGACCAACAAGCCCGAGAGGATACCCCGGAAATCGACTCATCGGACTCTGATCACTCGATTACACGCTCGCTCTCCAGAAGCTCCCGCAAATCTAAACCGCCTGCTAAACAACCTAAAATGAAGCACAAAGACCTACTGGCGGTACTGGGCCCTCTCCTCGACGAAAAGCTTGCGGGCATAAAGGAAGCTATTGAATCGTCATCGACTCTATTAACCCAACACTCCACTCGCCTCGACGAGGCAGAGCAAAGGATCTCGGCTTTAGAGGATGACTTGACAGAAGCCCAACGCTCCTTACAGGCTAAACAACTAGAAGTCGCGGATCTTTCGGACAAGCTCGATGACCTGGAAAATCGCAGCAGACGAAATAACCTACGAGTCATCGGTATCCCTGAATCCATAAAAGGTCACGAGCTTTTAGATCTCCTCTCGTTAACCATCCCAGAGCAGTTGTCCATGAACCTCAAGGGATCCCCTCTGGTCATCCAAAGAGCACACAGATTAGGTCCGGAACGAAAAACCCCATCAGGCCGCCCGCGTCCGGTCATCATGAGGATCTTAAATTATGCGGACAAAGCGAGACTTCTAGACCAATACCGAAAGACAGCTGATTTGTCGATCAACGGAGAACGCCTTCTCATCTTTCAGGACTTCTCAGCTGTGGTAGCGGCGAAACGCAAAGACTTTGCCCCCATATGCAGACACCTCTTTGAGGCAAAGATCAAATTTTCACTGCTATACCCAGTGCGCCTCAGAGTCTTTGAAGATGGGCGCCCGAAATTCTTTGAAGATCCAGACGAGGCTAGGCTGCACTTTGCCCTTCCTTCCACCTGATCATCATGTGACTCTATTTGATAATGGCTAAACACTGCCCGAACCTTCTTTTTTCTTTGGGTCTCAGATGCAGGCTACATGGAGTACGAATACCTCACACTCATGTGTATTTCCTGCTGTTTATGTTTCCGTAGTTGGAAACTACTTATGTTATTGTTTTTATGTTTTGTTGGTTGTGCCTGCCTGGGTCGGGGCCCCCTCCCCCCACCGGGAAACTCCCTCCCCGCTCGCTGGGTCGGGGTGGGACCCTATCTTACCCTCTCAACTTTTTTAATGATATTTTTCCCAATGGGAGTGGGATAATATGCCCTCCGACTCCCACTCACAAACTCCTATAGATGTAGATCCAGTGGCCACACTACTCCACATGGTATCCTGGAACGTAGAAGGCCTTAATCACCCGGTCAAACGGAAAAAAGTGCTGGCTCATCTGAAACGTATGTCTCCCCAGATTGTATTTTTACAAGAGACACACTGGTTGGATGACCCTAGACACACCCTTCGTGCCCCGTGGATAGGGAATTGTATATCTTCGCCCTATCACTCGAAATCTAGGGGAGTGGCAATTCTACTCCATGCCAACCTACAACATTCAATCCTCAGAAAACAACTCGACCCAGAGGGTAGATTTTTATTAGTAGATATAAACATACAAAACACGATTTACACTCTCCTCAATGTATATGCACCGAATACTTCACCTGATTCTTTTTTTGCAGATCTTCTATCGACCCTTATCACCTGGGGAGGCCAGAATTTGATAGTTGGTGGGGATTTCAACACGGTCGTCGACCCATCCATGGACAGATCCAGGGTAAGTGCAACTACCTCTACACCTCACACTTACTTGCTCTCCTCCTTCTGTACCCAACTAAACCTCCTAGACCCTTGGAGAGTACTCCACCCCACCCAAAAAGATTATTCCTTTTATTCCCACCCCCACTCATCCCACTCCAGAATTGACTACATTTTTACCAGCACCAATCTCCTACCCAAAACCACCTATACATCTATCGAGAACATCATTATCTCTGACCACGCCCCTATATCTCTCCATCTCCAACTATGCTTACCACAACACACTGCCTTGAGATGGCGGTTTCCTGCCTACCTCCGCCAATCTACTGACTTTATGCTTCATCTCAAACAGTCCTGGCATAACTATACCTCAGACAATGGCGACCAACAATTGGACTCGCCAGTCTTTTGGGGGGCGGCAAAGGCCGTCCTTAGGGGACACATCATGTCCTATACTCACGCCAAACGGAAAAATTTTTCCTCCCAACTACACACACTGAGCTCCACTCTCACCTCTACATACCGCAGTTACACCCAACATGACACCCCTGCCCACAAAGAGGCGTACCTCTCAGCCAAGCTTGTATATGATACATTCCTCACGGAACGGGCTCAGCTCTCTTACGACTACCAGCGGAATAGACTCCACAGATGGGGTAATAAATCAGGCAAATTATTGGCGAATCTAATTAAAGGCCCTAAATCCCGTAACTGGGTTAACGCGATCATTAGTGCGGATAAACTGACCACCACTCCTGGCCTCATTTGTTCAGAATTTAGAAATTTCTACCAATCCTTATATACTAAGGGCCCTGACGATCCTGCTGCCAACCACTCTTTTTTGAAAGAGGCGGACCTCCCTATTTTGACCCAAAAGGAGAGGGACTCCCTAGACAAACCGATTACAGTAGAGGAGGTGGTGGTGGTCATTAAGACCCTACCGAACAATAAAAGCCCCGGTCCAGATGGCTACGGAGCGGAATTCTACAAAATGTTACGAGACGAGATCGCCCCCACCCTCACATCACTCTATAATCATATTCTCACCTCCAAACAAACCCCCGTTAGATTTAACGAAGCCACAATCATTGTTATACCGAAACCGGGCAAGGACCCCTCCCTGCCTGGGTCCTACAGACCGATCTCACTCCTCAATCAAGACTTTAAAATCCTCACCAAACTGATGGCCAATAGACTACAGCTATGCCTTTCCCGTATTATATCGCCGGCGCAGATGGGCTTTCTTAAACACAGACAGTCAGTGCGAGGCATTAGAACGGCGCTAGCAGCCATTACCCATTCCCATGCCAATAATATCACAGACAACATCCTAATCAACCTTGACGCAGAAAAGGCTTTCGATAAGATCGCCTGGCCTCACTTAACAAGAGTTCTACTCTACCAGCAATTTGGCGAGACATTCCGGGGACTGATTGACTCCCTCTACACCAAACCATCTGCGCAGGTGATAGTTAACAATACCCCCTCCCCACCCTTTCTCCTAGAGAGAGGAACTAGACAGGGTTGCCCCCTCTCCCCTCTCCTCTTCAACATCGCCCTAGAACCCCTCATACGATATGTCACCAACCTACCCACCTTTCATGGTATAAAAATTGGCAACAGGGAAATTAAACTTATGGTGTTTGCGGACGACATCCTTATACTCACCTACAATCCACGACAGTCGGTAATAGCATTACAAGAAGCCATCGACCGCTTTTCCTCCTTTGCAGGCTTCACCATCAACTTCGACAAGTCGGAAGCATTAGCCATATTCCCCCAGATCACCAAAGGCTGGGAAACTCCCTTCCCATTCCGATGGGCTAGCACCCACATCACATATCTGGGTATTATACTTCCCGCTGACCCCACCCATCTATATACTGACAATATCCACCCCATCCTCAGTAAGATCCAGACGGAACTCACGTTATGGCAAACACTACCCTTAAATCTACTGGGACGCTGCAACCTAGTCAAGATGGTTAGTTTCCCCAGACTGCTCTACGTGCTGCAGATGTTACCCATCATACTCTCAAAATCTGATGTATCCCATCTCAACTCCTCGATCTCGAAATTTGTCTGGGCCAATAAACGACCCAGGATAAGTCTTTTTAAGTTAAACCAAACAATACAGAACGGAGGGGTGAATCTGCCGAATGTGGAACAGTATAACCATGCTTGTCTCCTCCGTTTCGCCGTGGACTGGATCCACGGAACTTCTACCTTCACCGACTCACTAGTTGACTCCCAATTCTGTGTCCCCCTATCCCTCAGCTACATCCTCCATGCAAATAAATCTGACATGTCTAACCTTCTACTAACCTCTACTATCACAGCGTGGAGACTCTCCCGCAGGTCTCTCAAGCTACAACACACCCACTCACTCTTTCTGCCTTTAGTCGGGAATCCACAATTCCAAAATGGTCAGGCCCACATCCCCTTTACTAACTGGCACACCTCAGATATCACATGTGTCGGGAATCTCCTCGACTCCAACAAAAAAATACTCACTTTTACAGAGGTGTCAGCCAAATATGGAATCAGCCTCCGCCATCACTTTTATTTTTACCAGATATCACACTATATACGATCAATTCTTTCACATCCCACTACCTCAGACCTGGTAAACTCCCTGGATGCACTCCTGCGCTCAGGGACCTGTTCCATCTCAGCAATATACGCTCGCATACGCACGGAACACATACCCACCACAGATCTTGCACAAATACAAACATGGTCCACCCAAATCCCGTCCATGTCCCCGGAGAACATAGTGGATAGCTTCGCGAGCTCCCTCAAACTTATCCCTGCCAGCCTATATCAAGAAATGGCCTACAAAATATTACATAGAGCCTACATATCACCAAAGAGGAGCCATTTGATGGGCTTGTCCGATTCGGCAAAATGTTTAAAATGCTCTTCACCAGTAGCAGATCTTATGCACTGTTTCTGGCACTGCCGCCACATTCAAAAATTTTGGGCAGAGCTACATACCTACGTAATTGCCGAGTTGGGCTTGCACTTCCAATGTACTGCCTCATGGGCGCTATTCGGTTATGTGCGTAACCAACACGACATCCCCTCTCGAGACACGAAACTAATTATGATCCTCTCAGCGGTGGGCAGGAAGGCCATCTTACAGCAATGGATATCCAATATTCCTCCCACATTACCTTTAGCTACCTCTAGACTACTATTCCTATTCACGATGGACTGGCTGGAGACTTCCCTTAACAAAGAAATATTAACCCCCACTTTGTTTCACTGTTGGCGACGATTTATCAACACACTACCTACTCCGACAAAAACAGCCATTAAACAAAGCTTTCATTGCACCACCTGGTACGGACACCAAGTTCTAGCAGATTACCCCCCCATCGCTCTTCCATAACTACCCCCATCCCCCTCTCCTCCCTGCCCTTACTCTCTTCTTGCTTTCTATTCCCTTTTACCATCTTAATTCTGATCGCCCACACTAGATTCTTACACCCTTTCACCTCCCTCCTCCTACTCCCTAACACTGGATATCTATCGTCTACCTCTTCTTTTCGCACTGTTGATACCTCCGTGGATGGGTCGGCGGCCCCCTGGCCCTGGCAGGTACGGTTAATAATGTTGTTGATATTGTTAGTGTTTTTATTGTTTTAGGATTTAGCGTTCCCCCAAAGGGGGAGACGCATTAATATGTTTTACTGTTATGCAAAGAATCTGCTAAATAACAGGAACACAATAGCTGTTCCATTATATTCTATGTTTACTAATTTTGCTACTTAGTTATGCAATACTATGATATAACATATATCTAGATGTTCCTATATAAAAAGTGAAAATATGAGGTTCTTTGTTTTGAGTTTCGGATTCTATTTTCTTTTTCTTTCCATACACGACTGTTCCAGGCGGCTAATGTGGTCCCGGGTGCAGTCGAATTACATGTCATTACCTGTTATGATTTAATATGTCTTTTTGACCTCAATAAAAATATTTTGGGGGAAAAAAAATCGATCCACTTGTTTACCTGTATCTACAATAGCCTCTACCCAGTCCATTCTGAAAATATGATGTAGTTTATTCAAAAATAATGGTATCTGTGGTGGAGTACTATCTATCCATCCCTGTAGTATCGTATTTTTTCCTGCCGCACTTAAGGCTATCAGCATTTCTTTACATTCTGATGGCATGCGAAGAGTAGGATCAATGATACCCAAAACTGCCCATTCAGGAGTAAAGGGCACATAGGTTATTATGTTAGCCTCCGCGTATCTCCTAATCTCTCTCATCTTTTTAAGTGGGTCAACTTGCACAATCGGTGGCTGTCCAAATACTTTTTTGCATATATATATATATATATATATGGGACCCTGACGCACCTAGCCCCTCAGGGTACAGAATATAGTGATAGCAATATGTGTGATACAGGAGAATGAAATCCACTCAACAGCTACAGGCACACTCAGTCACAGGTACAATGCAGAAGTTATTACAGATAAACAATAAAACTGTACTGAACTAGTAAAACTACATATAAATATGTACGAGTATAGATATAACAATGCACAGTAGATACTGGATATATATCACAGAATACTTGTACTAAATACTCAGATAGGAGCACACTTGTTCTTAACTAACACTGTCTAAAATGACATGTAGAATACTTAAGTGCCTGTAAATGCACAGCGCTGATGAGACAGGCGGCTTTACAGAGGAGACAGAGCCCCGCAGTCCTGGAGATCAGCCCAGCTAGCAGTGAAGATGGCAACAAAATCTCTGTCAGGGAGTGAGGGAGAGTGAAATGCAGCTCCAGGGCAGGAACACCAGCAGCAGATGGCGCCACTGGAGGCACAAATAGAGGCTGGATGTGCAGAACCCCTTTCACGAAGGTCTGAACCTCTGGAAGAGAGGCCAATTGTTTTCGGAAGAACACTGACAAGGCCGAAATCTGGACCTTGATTGACCCCAATCGGAGGCCTGCCTCCACACCAGCCTGCAGAAAATGGATTCCCACCAAGAAACATATTTTCTCCAAATACGGTGGTAATGTTTCGACGTTACTCCTTTCCTGGCCTGAATAAGGGTGGGGATGACTTCTTTGGGAATACCCTTTCGGGCTAGGATCCGGCTCTCAACAGCCATGTCGTCAAATGTAGCCGCGTAATAAGTCTTGATATACTCACGGCCCCTGCTGCAGCAGGTCCTCGCGAAGAGGAAGAGGCTGAGGATCTTCTATGAGCAACTCCTGAAAATCTGTGTACCAAGCCCTCCTTGGCCAGTCTGGGGCAATGAAGATTGCTCGAACCCTTGTTCTTCTTATGATCCTGAGAACTTTTGGGATCAGCGGAAGTGGAGGGAAGACATACACTGACCGTAATACCCACTTGGTCACTAGCGCATTCACTGCTATTGCTTGAGGGTCTCTCGACCTGGAACAATATTTCTGAAGCTTCTTGTTGAGACGAGATGCCATCATGTCTACTTGAGGAACTCCCCAAAGACTTGTCACCTCTGTGAAGACTTCTTGGTGGAGGCCCCACTCTCCAGGATGGAGATCGTGTCTGCTGAGGAAGACTGCTTCCCAGTTGTCTACTCCCGGAATGAAAATTGCCGACAGAGCCTTTACATGTGCCCAAAGGAGGATCTTCGTCACCTCTGCCATTGCCACTCTGCTTTTCGTTCCGCCCTGCCTGTTTATGTACGCGACTGCTGTTACATTGTCCGACTGGATCTGCACGAGATGATCTTGAAGATGATGTACCACTTGTTGAAGGCAGTTGTAAATGGCTCTCAATTCCAGCACGTTTATGTGAAGGCAGACTTCCTGACTTGACCATTTTCCTTGGAAGCTTTCCCCCAGAGTGACAGCTCCCCAGCCTCGGAGACTTGCATCCGTGGTTACCAGGATCCAGTCCTGAATCCCGAACCTGCGTCCCTCTAGTAGGTGAGAACTGTGTAGTCACCACAGGAGCGAAATTCTGGCTTTTGACGACAGGATTATCTTCCGGTGCATGTGTAGGTGGGATCCCGACCACTTGTCCAACAGGTCCCACTGGAAAACTCTGGCATGGAACTTGCCAAACTGTATGGTCTCGTAGGCCGCCACCATCTTCCCCAACAATCGAATGCACTGATGGATCGACACACTTGATGGTTTCAATATCTGCTTTACCATTTTCTGGATTTCCAGAGCCTTTTCCACCAGAAGAAATACTCTCTGAACTTCTGTGTCCAGAATCATCCCGAGAAAAGACAATCTTGTCGTCGGTTCCAACTGTGACTTTGGATAATTTATGATCCAAAGGTGTTGTTGGGAGTATTGACAGGGAGAGTGTGATGTTTTGTAACAACTGTTCCCTGGATCTCGCCTTTATCAGTCTAGATAAGGAATTATATTGACTTCTTTTTGACGCAGGAGAACCATCATCTCCGGCATCACCTTGGTGAATACCCTCGGCGCCGTGGAGAGACCGAAAGGTAATGTCTGGAATTGGTAATGGCAATCCTGAACCGCGAATCTCAAATAAGCTTGGTGAGGAGGATAAATGGGAACATGCAGGTAAGCATCCTTTATGTCTACAGACACCATGTAGTCCCCCTCCTCCAGACTGGAAATCATTGCCCTCAGTGATTCCATTTTGAACTTGAATCGTTTCAAGTATTCAGATTTTTTAGGTTTAGGATCGGTCTGACCGAGCCGTACGGCTTCGGAATTACAAAAAGGCTTGAATAAAATCCCTCCCCTTGTTGTGACAAAGGTACCAGGACTATGTCCTGATCCTGACACAATTTTTGGATTGACGATGTTACTGCTTCCCTTTCCGGAAGAGAAGCTGGCAAGGTAGATTTGAAAAATCGGCATGGGGGAATGTCTTGAAACTCCAGCTTGTACCCCTGGGAGACTATCTGCAAAACCCAGGGGTCCAGGCCAGAAAGAATCCAACCTTGGTTGAACAGTTTGAGATGTGCCCCCACCCGAGCGGCCTCCCGCAAAGTAGCCCCAGCGTCATGCTGAAGATTTGGCAGAGGTAGGGGTAGACTTCTGCTTCTGGGAACCTGAAGTCGCTGTGGACTTCTTTCCCTTTCCCCTTCCCCTACCTGCAAAGAAGGGAGAACCTCTCGCTTTTTTGTATTTATTGGGCCGAAAGGACTGCATGTGCGGGTGATATGTCTTTTTTGGAATCTGCATCCGCGTTCCACTGGCGAATCCACAACGCCCGCCGAGCTGATACTGCCATGGTAGCGGCTTGTGAACTCAAGAGTCCAATATCTTTCATCGCTTCTAGCATGTATGCGGCAGCGTCTTTGATATTCCCTAACTTAAGGAGTATCTCATCTTTATCAATCATGTCAATTTCTGATGATACGCTTTCTGACCATTTTTCAATAGCGCGACTCACCCACGCGCAAGCAATTGTGGGCCTGAGCAGCGTACCATTGGCAACCTAAATGGATATCAATGTAGTCTCCATTTTGCGGTCTGCTGGCTTCTTTAGTGAAGCCGTGCCAAGTGCAGGGAGAATTACCTTCTTTGTCAACCTGGACAGAGCACTGTCTAACACAGGGGGTGACTCACATTTTTTCCTGTCCTCCACCGGGAAAGGATAAGCTGAATTCTCTTGGGAATGCGAAATTTCTTTTCGGGTTTCACCCACATCCCTTCAAAGAGAGTATTAAGCTCGTGGGAAGGAGGGAAAGTGACCTTGGTTTTATTTTCTTTATAGAAATAAGCCTTCTCTTGAGGTACAGGAGTGGCTTCCTTGACTTCCAGAACTTCCCTTATAGCCACAATCATATATTGTATATTTTTTGCCAATTTATGATCTATTTCTCTGGAGTCACTATCGTCGACACAAGAATCAGTGTAAGTGTCAGTATTCGTATTCACAATATTCGCAAATGGTCTCTTATGTGACCAGGAGGGGTCGCCTGCAGATGGAAGAACAGAGCCCTGAAAAATCACATCCTCCACAGATTTTCTCCAGCACTCAGCATGAGATTCAGACTTGTCTAATCTCCTATTGATATGATGCATACTATCACGTATTTCTTTCACCCATGCAGGCTCTTGGTGTGCCGGCAGCGCCACCACATTACAACTCTGTGTCCCTAAAATGCCTTCCTCCGGGGAGGGACTCCCTGCCTCAGACATGTCTTACACACGTGTACAACACACACTCACAGACACACTGGGACTTATAGGGGACAGACCTACAGTAAAATCTGTCAGAGGGACACAGTTTAGGAGTAGCCAGTTCACAACCCAGTGCCAAAGAAAAAATCCCTGTGCCGCGTACTTTGTACACAGAGACAAAATCCCCGTGTGGCGTACTCTGTACACAGAAACCTTTAAGCGCTATTATATTATGAATAATATGTTTTAGCACCTAGGCCCCCCCTCTTTTCACCCTGACCCTTGTTCAGAAGTGTAGGAGGACCAGCTTCTTCTCTGCAGTTTATGAATAAGAGAAAGTGTGCTAGCTGACTGAGGAGGAAGCTCCGCCCCCACAATGGCGCGTTTCTCCTCAGAGATTTTTCACATAATATTTATACTGGCGGGGTTAGGGCTGTGCCTTGGCATCTTATGCCCCCTTTTTTCCAGTTTACGAGGTTATTTGCTGCCCTGGGCGCCCCCCCAGCGCCCTGCACCCTACAGTGCCTGTGTATGTGTGGACAGCAATGGCGCGCTGCGCTCCCGCCAGCCGCACGGTACCTCAGCCGTCACTTTACTTGATTGAAGATCTGTCTTCTTACACTCATCTGTCTTCTGACTTCTGGTTCTGCGAGGGGGGGTGACGGCGTGCTGTGGGAGTGAGCATCTAGACACGGCTAGCGTTCAGTTTCCTTCAGGAGCTAATGGTGTCCTGTCAGCCAGAAGCAGAGCCATGAAACTCTTCAGTAAGCTGGTTCCTACTTCTGCCCCCTCTGTCCCACAAAGTAGGGAGACTGTTGCCAGCAGTTCTCCCTGAAAATAAAAAACCTAACATAAGTCTTTTCAGAGAAATTCAGTAGAGCTCCCCCTGGAGTGCATCCAGTCTGCCTGGGCACAATTCTAAAACTGAGGTCTGGAGGAGGGGCATAGAGGGAGGAGCCAGTTCACACCCATTGAAAAGTCTCAAGAGTGCCCATGGCTCCTGCGCAACCGTCTATACCCCATGGTCATGAAGTGGACCCCAGCATCCTCTAGGACGTATGAGAAAAAACAGATTTTAGTAAATCCGACCTGTGCTCCCCGCCCTGGTGGATATAGTGGGGTCCCTGTGCAGTACAGTGTCCACGTCAGCGGCGCAGTCCGTCTCCTGGGGCCGCGATTAACCCGTGGGTCCCACCTGGGGGACCCTCCGACCTCCTCCCTGATGTGCAGCCACGCGATCCTGGAGAGCGTCAGCGGTGGTGTTTCTGGGGACTGGTGCGCCTCCGCTGTAAGTACCCGGAAACCGGCCGCGGGAGTATGCAGCACTGCTGGGGAGGTGATGGAGCCGCAGCACAGAATGTCAGAATGACATATACAGTGCTGTGGCCCTTGAAGTCTTCTTAAAAAGCTCTTTTCAGGGCTGCTTAGCGCAGACCCACCTGTTAGTGACCTGCTCTGCAGGCACCAACTTACAAATACCCCTTTCACATCGCACAAATAACCCGGTATCGACACGTCATATTGCCGTGTCGACACGGGTCAGTGTGCGATGTGAAAGCACTCTGCCGGAATTAGCGGGTCGCCTGACCCGGTAATTCAACCCGGTATAAAAGAAGGATTATACCCGGGTTGAATACCGGGTCAGGTGCAGTGTGAATGGGAGCCGCGTCGATGCGACACGGTTCCCATTCACAGCATAGGGAGAGGCGGTACAGGAGATGAGCTCATCTCCCAGCGCCGCCTCCAACCCCGCCCTGCTGCTGCTGCGCCCCACCGCTGCTATGGCAACCGACCCGGTATATTGCCGGGTCGGAAAGCCACCATAGCAGAGCAAATGCCGGATCCCACCCAGTAAGGACACGTTTCTCTTACCGGGTGGGATCCGGCATTTGTGATCTGAATGCGGTAAAACTGAGCTCCAGTGCCTGGAGGCGGGGCTATAGAGGAGGCGGTGCATAGCATCCTGGGAACAGTCAAAGCTTTAGCCTGTTGGTGCCTCGGATCAAGATCCGACTGTACACCCCAATGTCTTCCCTGTGGAATTCCAGTGTACCCCGCTGCAGAAAATAATATTATTATTAACAACAATAATAGCACAGGTATAAAATCTTTTATCTGACAACTACTGATCCAGAGATTTCAGAAAACCAAAAAGATTTAAAATAAATAAATATTTCTGCTCAGTGATATTGTCATACACTGGGCGGGATGTACTAAAGCCTAAAATGCGATAAAACCCTTGAAAATACAGTTTTCTGAGTTTTTATCACATTCCCATACATACCAAGATCACATGGAGCCGGTGGGTAATGCCACCTGCAGCTGGCATTACCCAATAGAAGATTATGAGCTTCTCTTCGCAATTCCACCTGAGAGGGATCCAATCAGATCCCTCCCAGCACCCCGCACGGCTGCGGCATCACACTGAGCATACGCAGAGGGACTACCGCGTCCTAAACCCGGAAGTCCAGTGTTCGCAAAGGACGGCTCTTATCGGGAGAACTGTCCTTTGTGATACTAACTGCATTTGTAAATACATATGTGATTAGTATGTACACGGCAATCTGTCTGATTTCACAGTCACTGCCCCACGACCATTGCATTTGGCTAGCAGGGTACTTGGAATAGCAATTTGTGGCGCATTAGTGCTGCTCAGTGTGTCCTCAGGACCCACGGGCCATAGGTCCAGACCGCACACCCATATAATTATACTAACCCCTCTGAAGTCCCGCACTGCAGCCTTAGGCCCTCATTCCGAGTTGATCGCTCGCTAGCTACTTTTAGCAGCCGTGCAAACGCATAGTCACCGCCCACAGGGGAGTGTATTTTCGCTTTGCAAGTGTGCGAGCAATGTGTGCAGCCGAGCTGTGCAAAAACATTTTGTGCAGTTTCTGAGTAGGTCTGGACTTACTCAGCCCTTGCGATCACTTCAGTCTTTTTGGTCCCGGAATTGACGTCAGACACCCGCCCAGCAAGCTCCTGGACACGTCTGCGTTTTTCCAAACACGCCCTCTTCCTGTCAATCTCCTTGCGATCGCCCGTGCGAATGGATTCTTCGTTAAATCCATAGCTCAGCTGTGTACCCGTATGACGCGCCTGCGCATTGCGGTGCATATGCATGTGCAGTAGAGACCTGATCGCTGTGCTGCGAAAAACGGCAGCAAGCGATCAACTTGGAATGACCTCCACAAATCACTGGGAAAATGGTTGCCATGACTATTTCACCAGTGATTTGTGCACGCGCAATAGAGATGTCCCCAGGAACACAGCGCGGGGGCCATGTTCCCAGAGACCTGCACACGCGCAGTAAGTCCAGAGTCTACTGACTGCCAGAAAGGAGGGGGCCTACACCGGGTCTGCACACAGGGCCGCTCCTGTCTTAAAATGCTCCTGCAAAAGACGCTCCAAGCATGTATCCTGCAGTATGTATAGCCGCCCACAGTGTCCGTGCAACTCTACACTTTCCCCCACGTGTCATCACATGTTCGTGGGCGGGGACAGAACAGGGCAGTAGTGAGCCCTGCTCTTGTGCTGCATGCAATTCTGCATCTCTCCCACTGGTTAAAATGCCGGGGGCAATGTGGGGAGAATGGGGTCATTTGATATTTATAAATTTGCACATTTTACACATTGTGCTCCAAATTACAGGAAGAATATGAAGTAGCTGGTATAGTTTACAACTGATGAGAAAAATAATATATCATGGTGACAACGCATTATTGCAATGTAATACACAGGTAGTGTTGCATTATTCCAATGTAATACACAGGTAGTGTTGCATTACTGCAATGTAATACACAGGCAGGGTTGCATTATTGCAATGTAATACACAGGTAGGGTTGCATTACTGCAATGTAATACACAGGTAGGGTTGCATTATTGCAATGTAATACACAGGTAGGGTTGCATTATTCCAATGTAATACACAGGTAGTGTTGCATTACTGCAATGTAATACACAGGCAGGGTTGCATTATTGCAATGTAATACACAGGTAGGTTTGCATTATTCCAATGTAATACACAGGTAGTGTTGCATTACTGCAATGTAATACACAGGCAGGGTTGCATTATTGCAATGTAATACACAGGTAGGTTTGCATTATTCCAATGTAATACACAGGTAGTGTTGCATTATTGCAATGTAATACACAGGTAGGGTTGCATTATTGCAATGTAATACACAGGTAGGGTTGCATTATTCCAATGTAATACACAGGTAGGGTTGCATTATTGCAATGTAATACACAGGTAGTGTTGCATTATTGCAATGTAATACACAGGTAGGGTTGCATTACTGCAATGTAATACACAGGTAGGGTTGCATTATTCCAATGTAATACACAGGTAGTGTTGCATTACTGCAATGTAATACACAGGCAGGGTTGCATTATTGCAATGTAATACACAGGTAGGTTTGCATTATTCCAATGTAATACACAGGTAGTGTTGCATTACTGCAATGTAATACACAGGCAGGGTTGCATTATTGCAATGTAATACACAGGTAGGTTTGCATTATTCCAATGTAATACACAGGTAGGGTTGCATTATTGCAATGTAATACATTACACAGGTAGGGTTGCATTATGGCAATGTAATACACAGGTAGGGTTGCATTATTCCAATGTAATACACAGGTAAGGTTGCATTATTGCAATTTAATACACAGGTAGTGTTGCATTATTGCAATGTAATACACAGGTAGGGTTGCATTATTGCAATGTAATACACAGGTAGTGTTGCATTATTGCAATGTAATACACAGGTAGGTTTGCATTATTGCAATGTAATACACAGGTAGAGTTGCATTATTACAATGTAATACACAGGTAGAGTTGCATTATTACAATGTAATACACAAGTAGGTTTGCATCATTGCAATGTAATACGCAGCTAGGTTTGCATTATTCCAATGTAATATACAGGCAGGGTTGCATTATCGCAATATAATACACAGGTAGGTTTGCATTATTCCAATGTAATACACAGGTAGTGTTGCATTATTCCAATGTAATACACAGGTAGTGTTGCATTATTGCAATGTAATACACAGGTAGTGTTGCATTATTCCAATGTAATACACAGGTAGTGTTGCATTATTCCAATGTAATACACAGGTAGTGTTGCATTTTTGCAATGTAATACACAGGTAGTGTTGCATTATTGCAATGTAATACACAGGTAGGGTTGCATTATTGCAATGTAATACACAGGCAGGGTTGCATTATTGCAATGTAATACACAGCTAGGTTTGCATTATTCCAATGTAATACACAGGCAGGGTTGCATTATTGCAATGTAATACACAGGTAGGTTTGCATTATTCCAATGTAATACACAGGTAGTGTTACATTATTGCAATGTAATACACAGGCAGGGTTGCATTATTGCAATGTAATACACAGGTAGTGTTGCATTATTGCAATGTAATACACAGGTAGGGTTGCATTATTGCAAAGTAGTACACAGGTAGTGTTGCATTATTGCAATGTAATACACAGGCAGGGTTGCATTATTGCAATGTAATACACAGCTAGGTTTCCATTATTCCAATGTAATACACAGGTAGTGTTGCATTATTGCAATGTAATACACAGGTAGGGTTGCATTATTGCAATGTAATACACAGGTAGGTTTGCATTATTCCAGGTATTTTAATAAACAGAACTGCAAAAAATGCACTCACTGAAATAATCTCATCTAGAGCATCACATCGATGCTTTGGTCCTATACTCTCCTTCTTTAGGTCTGTGCGGTAAGATGATGCAAAGCTGGTCACGGGTCTCGTCCTGTAAGGTAGAAAGTACAGGATAATGGTTTTGTTAGAAGGACTTGTACAAACGGCGGTCATCCCAGCTGCAGGATCCATGATCCGTCCAGCATTCACTCTGTATTCCCCATTGTATTGTTTGGCACATTCTGTAGAGGGATCAATGATCTCTAAACACACTGGGGGTCATTCCGAGTTGTTCGCTCGCAAGCTGCTTTTAGCAGCTTTGCACACACTAAGCCGCCGCCTACTGGGAGTGAATCTTAGCTTATCAAAATTGCGAACGAAAGATTAGCAGAATTGCGAATAGACACTTCTTAGCAGTTTCTGAGTAGCTCCACACTTACTCGGCATCTGCGATCAGTTCAGTCAGTGTCGTTCCTGGTTTGACGTCACAAACACACCCAGCGTTCGCCCAGACACTCCTCCGTTTCTCCAGCCACTCCCGCGTTTTTCCCAGAAACGGTAGCGTTTTTTCGCACACACCCATAAACGGCCTGTTTCCGCCCAGAAACACCCACTTCCTGTCAATCACATTACGATCACCAGAACGAAGAAAAAACCTCGTAATGCCGTGAGTAAAATACCTAACTGCATAGCAAATTTACTTGGCGCAGTCGCACTGCGGACATTGCGCATGCGCATTAGCGACTAATCGCTCCGTTGCGAGAAAAAAATAACGAGCGAACAACTCGGAATGACCCCCACTACAATGCCAATGAGTAGCATCTCATAGCCCGAACACACTAATGTGTACACACAGAGGGCCTGATTTAGGTTTGTAAGCAAAGCAAAAAAAGCACACAACTGAGCAAAACCATGCTGCACTGCAGGTGGGTCAGATGTAACATGTGCAGAGAGAGATTTAGATTTGAGTGGGATGTGTTTAAACTGAAATCTAAATTGAGGTGTAAAAATAAAGCAGCCAGTATTTACCCTGCACAGAAACAATATAACCCACCCAAATCTAACTCTCTCTGCACATGTTATATCTGCCCCACCTGCAGTGCACATGGTTTCGCCCAGTTGCTTGCTTTTTTGGTTTTCTTCCATATCTGAATAACCCCCGGAGTCAGAGAAGGGATTTGGGGCCTGATTCATGTTGGTAAGGAACCGCACAGCGGCAAGGAAGCGGCTGTTCAATTCTGTCTAATTAGAATTCTAATGCAGAGGGAGGCGTCTGTAGCAGATAGCTCTGCGAGTCCCAGTGGCTGCGTACATGAAGCAGCTTCGGATGCAGGTCAGAGTAGCATTATGGTCACACAGAATGAAGGAGACACTGCAGCGACATACAGGATCACAGTTGCAGGTTGAAACACGCCCCGAAAACAGTCATGACACGCCTGCATTGTTACCGCCACGCCCCATAACCTCCCCCGAACTGTGAATCACTTTGTGAATAAACCCAATCTGCAAGACCATTGTGACACATGCATAGTGCGACTTATACACACACGCAGTCAGCCCATAAATCGCTCAACTGAACTCAATCAGGCGGTTTTGCCCGTTACATTCCACAAAGCGGCCGCGCCCTGTCAATCGCTTGTGAATGACTCCTCACTGCGAGTGTAATCGCAAATCAATCGCCATGCGTGCGCATTATGGCAGTGACACATGCAGAGACCACCGATAATGGCTCAATTGCAAAAAACACTGGCATAGTGTACAACCCATAGATTGGAAGATCCATTGGAGCAGGGACTTATATGAATGACTAAAATATTCTCTGTATAGTGCTGCGGAATATGTGTGCGCTATATATAAATAACTGACAATACATATATAAATATTTATTTGCTGTAGTGAATTTCTGACACACAACGGTCACAACAGGCAACCATCAGAGCGATGTAATGACCGACAGAACGATATCTCGATCCGTCCACAGCACCGCTACGATATCTTTTGATTAACTGTGCAGCACGGTCAACCAAAAGATCTCATATGCAACCCGCGGGAGCGCGCAATAGTGCACACCCATTAGACGATATGCACGATTCGTCATTCTGATACAGCAAATTATGCCGATCTTGTTCTAATGTGTACCCGGCCTTACGTTGAGTACACACGACTTGACAGTGGACCCACCATCAGAGCAGCCGATCCAGGTAAGCAGATACACTTACTGATTAGCCGCTCGATGTGTCGGTGTCGCATCACAGCCGGATGGGCTTTTGAATTTGTCCGCCCGCCAAACGCCCCTACATACAGCCGGGTGCACCAATATATCTGCAGATATACATCATACACCGACATCATTCGCAGCCATATCATATGCCGACACCCGCCGGCCTGCAAGCGATATATCGCCTGTTCAAGCTTATATCGCCTAGTGTGTACCCAGCATGAGACACGTTAATGAGAGGTCACATTACACTATCCATAATACTAACAGGTTATTTTCCACATACTGTATAATAGTATGTGGAGAATATCTGGCAGTACGGATGGTGTAATGTTTAGCATTACTGCCTCACAGCACTGAGGTCATGGGTTCAATTCCCACCATGGCCCTGTGTGGAGTTTGTATATTCTCCCTATACTTGCGTGGGTTTCCTCCGGGTGCCCTCCCACAATCCAAAAATATACTGGTAGGTTAATTGGCTCCCAACAAATATTAACCCTAGTGTGAATGTGTCTGTGTGTACATGTGATAGGGAATATAGATTGTAAGCTCCACTGGGGCAGGGACTGATGTGAATGGCCAAATATTATCTGTAAAGCGCTGCGGGATATGTGTGCGCTATATAAGTAACTGGTAATAAATAATAAGAAGTTCTGTTTGCATTATATCTCTGTGTTACCGGGTATTAGGTGAGTGGACCGTGCTGCTGGGTAAACTCCTTGTCAGCCTCTTTTGAGGTGTTAGTTTTGCAGATATCAGCCTGTCAGGCTGACTGGAACCGGAGGTGCCTCTAATCTTTTTGGGAGATGGAGGACTCTTTTCCATTACCTACACATAGAAACAAAGATGTACACTGTGTTATAATGCTCTGTACACTGTGTTATAATGCTCTGTACACTGTGTTATAATGCTCTGTACACTATTACAATACAGGGTGAGTATCCCTTATCCAAAATGCTTGGGACCAGAAGTATTTTGGATATCGGATTTTTACGTATTTTGGAATAATTGCATACCATAATGAGATATTATGGTGATGGCACCCAAGTCTAAGCACAGAATGCATTTATGTTTCATATACACCTTATACACACAGCCTGAAGATCATTTTAGCCAATAGTTTTAATAACTTTGTGCATTGAACAAAGTTTGTGTACATACACGCAGTTTCATATACACCTTATACACACAGCCTGAAGGTCCTTTAATACAATATTTTTAATAATTTTTTGTATTAAACAAAGATTGTGTACATTGAGCCATCAGAAAACAAAGGTTTCACTATCTCACTCAAAAAATTCCCTATTTTGGAATATTCCGTATTTCGGAATATTTGGATATGGGATACTCAACCTGTAGTATCTATATTTTATTTTCTTGAAATGCTTATTTAATGAAAGCAAAAAAAGCTAAATGATTAAAATGAAGAAAAATTTTATCGAAAAGTACGTAACTGCGAGAGAATAGATATGAAGTTCATTCATGTCGGCACATTTAAATTGAAGAAATACCTAAATACAGTTTTTTGCTATTATAGCACCAGTCAAATGTTTCCATTTGTGCAATTTACAGACATCTATTCAGTAGGGTCACCACAAGGTCCTATGACATCTATTTAGCAGGGTCTCCACAAGGTCCTATGACATCTATTTAGCAGGGCCTCCACAAGGTCCTATGACATCTATTTAGCAGGGCCTCCACAATGTCCTATGACATCTATTTAGCAGGGCCTCCACAAGGTCCTATGACATCTATTTAGCAGGGCCTCCACAAGGTCCTATGACATCTATTTAGCAGGGCCTCCACAAGGTCCTATGACATCTATTTAGCAGGGCCTCCACAATGTCCTATGACATCTATTTAGTAGGGTCACCACAAGGTCCTATGACATCTATTTAGCAGGGTCTCCACAAGGTCCTATGACATCTATTTAGCAGGGCCTCCACAAGGTCCTATGACATCTATTTAGCAGGGCCTCCACAATGTCCTATGACATCTATTTAGCAGGGTCTCCACAAGGTCCTATGACATCTATTTAGCAGGGCCTCCACAAGGCTCTATTACTATATTGTACTATTTTTACGACTATATGGCTCATTTAATGCATGCACATATTTTTTCCTAAATGCGCCCGTTTCTTTGTGTCAGCATGACTGCGCATGCAAGCTGTGCGTATTGGGAGGTTCCCAGCTATATGCAGTCTGGGCGCTCTCATGCGTCTCAAAATGCGACATGTGAAAAGGAGATTGTGTTTGGTTTTACAATATACTGTATGTAACGGAGATTCAGCATAAGATCTTACAGGTTACCAGTGCGCAGGATGTGCTGATATAAGGAAACAGAGGGATTGTTATAGCACGCAGGCACAAATCAAGCTGGTAAGTACATTTGAATGTTCATAATAACCTATGTAATAAAACTGTAACCGTCGTCCCCTCACTCTCCTGACAGACATAAGTCTCTTTAAAACATCATGATTATCAGTTGTGCTAATATTACATCCATGGCTGTAAAAATAAATCACTGGGCCCACCGACATCTATTAAAGGAATAGGAGCCCCAAACTGGTGGCTGATTTTTGATGCCCCCTGGTTGCTATAATGCAGAGTAATTTGGTCCACAGAAGCATGTTTCCCTCTATGTCAAAGCTCCAATGCGCCATCACTGCTATGGATCATTGTACTGATACCGATATTGGAAGTAGGTTGGTATTGGAGAAACGTGTTAGAGGACTATGCTATTTAAACTCACAAAAATGAGAAAACCCCATACACTTCTCTCCCAGAGGAAGGCCCCCAAGGGCCGAAACGCGTTGGAGCACGCCATCAATACGACTGATAACAGCGACACGATTAAGCAGCACCAGCTACACCAGAGACGGCACCCGGTCACGTGACTGAAGACCAGGAAGTGACTGACGGCTACGATCGGAAGAGAAGCATTGAGGAGAGAGCCTGACACTGATGCGGTTAGCAGCGGAGGAGGAGATTCAAGGTGAGTCTCTGTAGGTGGAGGGAGTGCAGTAACGAACCGCTCTGAGAGCGATCGCTGTGCGCGCATTCCTCCCCCCCCAAGACAGGCAGTGAACCCAGGCTGACCGGTCTCCGGCGTGTGACTGAACACAGTCACAGTGCCGGTGATAGGAGCAAGGGGGAAAAGCCAGTCCGGAGTCCCTCTTCTTTGATTTTATCCTCCAAAACTGTCTATAGCTTCCAATAAGGCATACATCCCATAAGTGCATTAATTCATATACAGACCAGCGGGACGCCGCAGTCTGGATTTTAAACAAACTGACTTTTTTTCTTCTTCCTTTTTTTTCAAAAAATTATTTATTTATTTATTTTTTCCTCCAGTTATAATTTTTTCTTCCACCTTTTGTTTCCAAACAACATCCCCAAGAGGTACTGTGCCCCTGGACATTCAGTTTATTACTTAATTAAACACAGCACAGCACAGCACAGCATGCTCAATATGCTCAGTTTGGACAATTTATTATAACAGAGTTTTAGAACCTCGTTACTAACAACTTATATTGCAATATAATAAACGTTAATTGTGCAACGTATTCAAACAGTGCATTATTTGTTTATACATATATATACATTGTTAACTAGAAATCGAAGTTGAGCGCAGTGTAAACACACATTTGGACTTTATATACAGTATGTGGCTGATCATTTGGTGGGGAGTGCAGATGCTAGATTATTGGCGCGATTTAGATCTTTTTGGAGGATATACCTGCCTGTCTGACCTTTCTACAGTATAACCAGGTTTGGATTTATGTTAGTTGCCTAAAAGGAGTTGGCGGCAAGTGAGCAAATGCACATTACTGAAATACTCCATCCGCTGCCACCCGCGCTCTTCTCCGACCTTTATGTTTAAAGATTGGTTGATGTATCTATGGGCAATTCATATTGTCATAGGGAAATACAACAAAATATATATAAAGGATAAACATTGGTTTGATAACCAGCGCTCCTATATTTGACAATTTATTGCCTATTTTCGTGTGGACCAGGACTCCATATTTGGTGCTCCAGTTAATCACGCTGTAATAGAGAGTATTACATTTGGATTTAAAAATGTCTTTAGCACTGTTCTCTGTGTTCTGTTCTATAGCTTTCATATCAGGTACAACATTGATGGATGTCTCTGTATGTGACACAGACAGACTCTGAGCAAACAATATGCAGGTTTACCACAGTTTATAACATACTAGAAAAGGAACCTGGCGTATGACGGTTCACCTCAGTCGGCTCACTGCTCGGTCCTGCCTTACCCCCACTTGCTTTGTATACTGCTCTGCCCCACCCTGTCACTGACCTAGGTTGGGGGTGTTGTGAACTTGGGGGTTCTCCCGATGGTAGAGGAGAGGAACCACAGTTGGGTCGGAACAGGGATGGCTTGATATAGGTCTTCCTCATACAGGACTCTGACAGAGAAGCTTGGTGAAAATATTAAAGGACTTTATTGCAGGAAGAGAGCAACACAATGTCACATAACAGAGAAGGAGCGTATGGAGAAATGTCCAGGAAGTACTTGTGAGTGATGGTAAAAGATACTGGTGACTGAAGAACTTGAGAGCGGTGGTTAAAAGACACTGATGATTTGAAGAACTTGAGAGCGGTGGTTAGGACTCTGATAATTTGAAGAACTTGAGAGCGGTGGTTAAAGAAACTGATGATTTGAAGAACTTGAGAGCGGTGGTTAAAGACACTGATGATTTGAAGAACTTGAGAGGGGTGGTTAAAGACACTGATGATTTGAAGAACTTGAGAGCAGTGGTTAAAGACACTGATGATTTGAAGAACTTGAGAACGGTGGTTAAAGACACTGATGATTTGAAGAACTTGAGAGCGAGGGTCAAAGACACTGAGGACTTGTATAACTTGAGAGCGAGGGTCAAAGACACTGAGGACTTGTATAACTTGAGAGCGAGGGTTAAAGACACTGAGGACTTGTATAACTTGAGAGCGAGGGTTAACCTGCAGCCCACGCTGACTCCAAGAAGCACTGGTGACTGAAGCGCAGTGGAACCCAGCAGCGGCTGGGAACGCTGGAAGCTGTGCAACAACTGACACCTGGAAATGCCGGAGACACTGGGGTATGCTGCAGAGAGATCCGCCGAGGACAGTAGCACTGGCATCCACTTCAGAGGAAAAGACGATACTCAGGCGCCGAGGCGCTGCCCGGCGTCTGCCTTTGAATCTCCCGCCTCCGCTGGATTGGTGGAACAGTCTGATGATGTCACCTGCTCCCCGCCCACGTGATGCCGGGTGTCATGGCGGCGCCCCTGCCCTGGGGAACCGCCGGGAGCCGCGCCAGCCAGGCGCCGGAGCCCGTGGACCACCGAAGGCGGAGGCCGCAACACAGACCAGCAGGCACGCAGGGGTAAGCGCGGTGAACGCCGCCTATGGCGTGTGACAGTAGCCCCTCCTCCAGGAGTGGCCCCCGGACACTTTCCAGGTTTTGTCGGATGTCTGGAATGGAAAATCCGCACCAATCGGGGAGCCATAACTTCAGTAGCCTTGACCCAGCTCCTCTCCTCAGGGCCAAAACCTTTCCACTCCACCAAATACTGTAGCTTCTTGTGAAGATAACGAGAGTCAAGAATAGCTTTGATTTCTAAGTCCGTTCCAGCTTCAGACTCTGCAGAGGTTGGCTTCGGGGACTTTAAATGGAACCGGTTTAAAATAAGGGGGCGAAGGAGAGAGACATGAAAGGAGTTTGGTATCCGGAGGTGGGAAGGCAATCCCAATTTGCAGCAACCGGGTTCAGGACTTGTAACACGGGGTAAGGACCAATAAACTTTGGGGCGAACTTCATAGTGGGCACTCTTAACTGGAGGTTGCGGGTGGAAAGCCATACCCTGTCACCAACCTTGTATTGGGGAGCTGCTCGTCGCTTTCTATCCGCAAAGAACTTATAGCGACCGGAAACCCTCTTGAGATTAGCATGAACTCGACTCCAAATTTGACTGTGCCGAAGAGTAGAAGCTGCAGCAGGAACTTCCTCCGGAGGACAAATGGGTAATTCAGGAACTTGAGGATGGAACCCATAATTAATGAAAAATGGGGACTCACCAGTCGAAGAGTGGTACAGATGATTATGGGCAAACTCGGCCCATGGCAACAGTTCCAGCCAATCATCTTGCGAAGGAGAAAGATAAACACGGAGAAAAGTCTCTAAATGTTGATTGACGCGTTCAGTTTGCCCATTGGTTTGTGGATGGTAAGCGGATGAAAACTTGAGTTTTATTTGTAAGGCCGTACAGAGAGCTCTCCAGAATCTTGCAGTGAATTGTACCCCCCGGTCAGAGACGATTTCCTGAGGTAAACCGTGCAGGCGGAAATGTTCTCGGATGAATAACAACGCCAACTTGGGAGCTGAGGGTAACCCAGTCAAAGGTACAAAATTTGCCATCTTAGAGAAACGGTCGATAATTACCCAGACAGTATTGTGACCCTTGGAGAGGGGCAATTCAGTGACAAAGTCCATAGAGATATGGGTCCAAGGCCTCTGA
Organism: Pseudophryne corroboree; assembly: GCF_028390025.1. NCBI lineage: Eukaryota > Metazoa > Chordata > Amphibia > Anura > Myobatrachidae > Pseudophryne > Pseudophryne corroboree. The sequence goes on from NC_086448.1 coordinate 759,970,386, forward strand.
GGAATGGACAGTGGATGCAATAACCCCGCAGGAGGCAAACGAGGAATTTTGTGCTGAGTACACTGAGGACATGAGTTGACATAATCTTGAATATCCTTCTTCATAGTGTCCCACCAGTAAGACCTTCGTAGAAACTCCCACATCTTTTGAACTCCCGGATGACCGGAAAACTTGGAAACATGAGCCCACTGCAACAACCTTGGTCGAAATTTAGCTGGCACAGACATTCTCCCAGGAGGAGGACCCAAAGCGGTGGGAGCCGCTGACATAGAAACTGGACTGAGAATCAAAACCTTCTCAACGGAATTCTCCTCATCCGAAGCTGTTAAGGAACGGGATAAAGCATCAGCTTTGGTGTTAAAAGTCCCAGCCCGGTACTTAATAACAAACGAAAACCGGGTAAAGAAGAGCGCCCATCTAGCTTGACGGGGATTCAAGCACTGGGCCGTCTTGAGGTACAGCAAATTCTTATAGTCAGTGAAAATTGTAATTAGGTGTTTAGCACCTTCCAAAAGGTATCTCCATTCCTCCAAAGCAGATTTTATTGCCAAAAGCTCTTTGTCTCCAATGGTGTAATTCTGTTCCGCAGGAGAGAATTTGCGAGAATGGAAACCACATGGATGTAACTTCCCATCTGGAGCGTACTGCGAAAACACGGCACCTATGCCTACCGAGGAAGCATCAACCACCAAGAAGAATGGTTTTGAAAAATTTGGTTGTTGAAGGACGGGAGCGGACATAAAGGCTGCCTTTAACTGAGCGAACGCTGCTACAGCTTCGGAGGACCAATGACTTGGGTCAGAACCCTTCTTGGTTAGGGCAGTAATGGGTGCCACGATGGTAGAGGATCCCTTTATGAATTTCCGGTAGTAATTTGCAAAGCCCAGAAATCGTTGTACCGCTTTCAAGGAAAGAGGCTGAGTCCAGTCCCGGATGGCAGTGAGTTTCTCTGGATCCATACGAAGCTCCGTGCCCGAAATGATGTAACCAAGAAATGGAAAAGAAGGAACCTCAAAAGTACATTTGGAAATCTTGCCATAAAGATGATTCTTTCGCAATCGAAGAAGAACCTCTTTGACCTGTATTCTGTGCTCTGTGAGATTTTTAGAAAATATCAGAATGTCATCCAAATATACCACTACACTTAGGTATAGCATATCCCGAAAGACTTCATTAATGTATCCCTGGAGGACGGCAGGGGCGTTGCTGAGGCCAAACGGCATTACCAGATACTCGTAATGCCCGTCCCTGGTATTGAAGGCCGTCTTCCATTCGTCCCCCTGTCGGATACGGATCAAATTATAAGCTCCCCTTAAATCAAGCTTGGTGAAAACTTGGGCTCCGCGAACTCTATCAAAAAGCTCCGTAATGAGCGGCAAAGGATACTTATTCTTAATGGTGACATCATTTAGACCACGATAGTCAATACATGGTCTCAGCCCTCCGTCCTTCTTCACAAAAAAGAAACCTGCCCCCGCTGGAGAAGTAGAGGGGCGGATGAATCCTTTCCGTAGATTGGACTTGATATAGTCCGACATAGCTTGGGTCTCGGGCAATGATAAGGGATAAGTGCGACCTCGAGGTGGCATTTTCCCCGGAATGAGCTCAATGGGGCAGTCCCAGGGTCTTTGCGGTGGTAGCTGATCGGCCGCTTGCTCCGAGAATACGTCAGAAAACTCCCGATAGGCCTCCGGAATGAGCCCTTCATCTGACTTGGAAGATACACGGAGCGGATAGACTGGGGTGAGACAATTTGAATTACAAAAAGAACTCCAAGATGTTATTTGTGTCGAACTCTAGTCGACGTGAGGGTTGTGAAGTTTAAGCCAAGGAAGAACAAGAACCAGATCGTGGGGCATCTCCCGAATCACTAGGAACTCTAGGTGTTCTTGATGCAGAGCTCCCACTTGCAGTTTGATTGGTACTGTACAACTTGAAATCAGACCGTTAGAAATTCGGGTACCATTGATAGCAGTCAACGTAATAGGTCGTTCGACCGACCGTAGCTGACAACCCAATCCTGGGCACAGGAAAGGGAAATAAAATTCCCTGCAGCCCCTGAGTCCAGCAGAGCCTTAACGGGTTTGGCTATTGACTCGGAGAACAGAGATACGGAGAGTAAACAGTCCACTGGCGGAGAAGGTTTAGAAGAAACTCCTAGCTCGACTCCTCCAGAACAAGCTAGGACTGCCCGTTTCCCGGACGAGACTTGCAAAACTTGAGAAAGTGATCCGCGGCTCCACAGTAGAGGCAGAGTCTACCCTCACGACGACGCTGACGTTCTTCTGGGGACAGCCGGGATCGATTAATCTGCATGGGTTCATCAGGACTTGGAATAATCGTTTGCTCAGACGGAAGAGATCGGACCCTTGATCGATCTGACCAACTACGTTCGCCACCTCGTTCCTGCATGCGAAGATCCAACTTTACACAGAGCGAGATCAACTGTTCTAAAGAATTCGGCAAATCTCTAGTGACCAACTCGTCCTTTAGGCGATCGGAGAGCCCGTTCCAAAAGGCAGCCCGAAGGGCATCATTATTCCAACGCAGTTCTGAGGCTTTGGTCTGAAAATTAATCACATACTGTCCCACTGAACGAGAGCCTTGTCGGACACGAAGCAAGTCTGCAGAGGCAGCGGTCGTCCTGCCATGCTCATCAAAGATCCTCCGGAACGACGTAATGAAATTGGTGTAACTAGAAACCAATGGATCAGATCGCTCCCATAACGGAGACACCCAATCCAACGCTGAACCCTCGAGCAAAGAAATAATGTATGCCACCTTGGACCAATCAGTAGGGAAGTTATGTGAAAGCAGTTCAAAATGTACCTCGCACTGATTGAGAAAACCACGGCAATTCTTTGGATTCCCATTATAGCGAGAAGGAGTAGGGAGCTGAAGGCGTGACCTAGTTCCAGAGGAGGATGGAATATTACTAGAGACAACCACTGGAGCGGGTACTGGAGCTGGGGCCGGTACTACTGAAGCCAGAGTAGTCTGAATTTGATCCAGCCGGCCAGATAATTCCTGGAGATAATGCATCACCTGGCCCTGTGCTGCTTCCTGACTTTGTACTCGAGAAATCAAGTCCTGGATGGTACTTGCCTCTGGGCTCCGATCCCCCGAGTCCATGAGGCCTGAGTAAACTGTCACTGACCTAGGTTGGGGGTGTTGTGAACTCGGGGGTTCTCCCGATGGTAGAGGAGAGGAACCACAGTTGGGTCGGAACAGGGATGGCTTGATATAGGTCTTCCTCATACAGGACTCTGACAGAGAAGCTTGGTGAAAATATTAAAGGACTTTATTGCAGGAAGAGAGCAACACCATGTCACATAACAGAGAAGGAGCGTATGGAGAAATGTCCAGGAAGTACTTGTGAGTGATGGTAAAAGATACTGGTGACTGAAGAACTAGAGAGCGGTGGTTAAAAGACACTGATGATTTGAAGAACTTGAGAGCGGTGGTTAGGACTCTGATAATTTGAAGAACTTGAGAGCGGTGGTTAAAGACACTGATGATTTGAAGAACTTGAGAGCGGTGGTTAAAGACACTGATGATTTGAAGAACTTGAGAGCGGTGGTTAAAGACACTGATGATTTGAAGAACTTGAGAGCGGTGGTTAAAGACACTGATGATTTGAAGAACTTGAAAGCGGTGGTTAAAGACACTGATGATTTGAAGAACTTGAGAGCGGTGGTTAAAGACACTGATGATTTGAAGAACTTGAGAACGGTGGTTAAAGACACTGATGATTTGAAGTACTTGAGAGCGAGTGTCAAAGACACTGAGGACTTGTATAACTTGAGAGCGAGGGTCAAAGACACTGAGGACTTGTATAACTTGAGAGTGAGGGTTAAAGACACTGAGGACTTGTATAACTTGAGAGCGAGGGTTAACCTGCAGCCCACGCTGACTCCAAGAAGCACTCGTGACTGGAGCACAGTGGAACCCAGCAGCGGCTGGGAACGCTGGAAGCTGTGCAACAACTGACACCTGGAAATGCCGGAGACACTGGGGTATGCTGCAGAGAGATCCGCCGAGGACAGAAGCTCTGGCATCCACTTCAGAGGAAAAGACGATACTCAGGCGCCGAGGCGCTGCCCGGCGTCTGCTTTTGAATCTCCCGCCTTCGCTGGATTGGCGGAACAGTCTGATGACGTCACCTGCTCCCCGCCCACGTGATGCCGGGTGTCATGGCGGCGCCCCTGCCCCGGGGAACCGCCGGGAGCCGCGCCAGCCAGGCGCCGGAGCCCGTGGACCACCGAAGGCGGAGGCCGCAACACAGACCAGCAGGCACGCAGGGGTAAGCGCGGTGAACGCTGCCTATGGCGTGTGACACACCCCAGCTCTATCCCGCCCTTTACACGGTGTATATACTTACCACTTCCCAGCACAGAGCGGACCTCCAGCTAAGCTCTGTAATGCTGCGCTGCAGTGGGGGCCATTGGAGGGGAGTGTGCATGTAGGAAGTGGGACAGATGTTACCAGATTATTATATAGATGTTCAAGCTCTTACTGGTTTCCATAACATGGAATACTGATTTGGTCCTGGGATCCAAGCATAAGTTTGTTAAGGGTACTTACCGCAGAACTAGAGGTGCGGATTCTTGGCACACACGACTTGGGCCTGTAAGGTAGCAATGTTACGGTCTGTGCAAAAGGGTCCACATCCCTTTTAGGTCTCAGCTGACGGTCGTACCAAACTCTAAGGTCAGCATCAACGTTATTAGCGATGGCTGAAGCCCCAGAACAAAACCTAGGGCCCCTGTAAAGAAATAAATGTTATGTAGACTCTTCGCACTCTAAATTCACAAGACACCTAAATCTCGTTCTTCAAGTGACTTCCTCACATATACTACCATTTACCACTCTTATCATAATGCCCCGGACACTGCCGAACAAACATATTTCCAATCTCTTATCTCTGCTCAAGCCTCTAACCCCAAGTGACTTTTTAATACATTTAATTCACTCCAAGCTACTTGAAAGACTTTCCTACACTCGCCTCCCCTACACACTTTCTTAACTCACACAACTTATTGGACCCACTTCAGTCAGGATTTTGTGCCCAACACTCCACAGAGACAGCACTGACTAAGGTAGTGAATGATCTGGTCACTGCTAAATCTAAAGCCCATTATTTACTAATCTTAACCTATACCACATCTCTTGGCAAGCTAATCAGCTCTTTCGGTTTTCAGTATCATCTGTATGCGGATGATACTCAGATCTACCTATCCTCCCCAGATTTGTCACCATCTGTATTGGGCCGTGTCACTGAATGCCTTTCTGCCATTTCATCTTGGATGTCATCTCGCCACCTCAAACTTAATATTTCCAATACAGAATGAATTATATTTCCTCCGGCCAATAAAAGTTACCAACCTGATATCTCTATCACTATTGATAACTCGACAAATCAACCCTATCCCACAAGCTCGCTGCCTAGGTGTCATTCTTGACTCTGAACTGTCCTTTGTTCCCTACATTCAATATGTCTCAAAATCATATTACATACAATCATATGTTACACAAGACACTGCAAAATCTCTAAACCGTGCACTCATTATCTCCCGCATTGATTATTGTAATAGCCTTCTTACTGGTCTTCCTAAAAATAGGCTCTCATAACTACAATCCATTTTATATGCAGCTGTGAGGCTAATCTTCCTCGCTAGACGTACATCATCTGCAGATCTGCTCTGTCAGTCCCTCCATTGGTTGCCGGTATTCTACCGTATTCAACATAAAATTATTTTGCACACATACAAGGTCATTAACCAAACTACGCCTACATACATCTCTTCACTCATCTCAAAATATCTCCCTACCTGACCTCTCCGCTCTGCACAAGAGCTACATCTCTGATCCACACGCATTATTTCCTCCCACTCAAAATTACAGGACTTTATCCCGGCTGCACACACTCTGTGGAATGCCCTCCCACGCACAATAAGACTCACCTCTAGTCTCCAAACCTTCAAGCGTTCCTTGAAAACTCACCTCTTCAGACAAGCTTATCAAATTCCGGGCACACCAACGTAACCTTCAATGTCTCCTAATTACATCCTCTGTGTACAGTCCACATATAACCTCACATATTTTTTTCACTTTCACATCCTCCTGACCCTAGGCCAACATTTCTGGGTGATCATATCATACAGCCCATTAAGAACCTTTGCAATCTGGCAGGACCATTATGCAATAGATAGCGCCTATCCTTGTATATCAGTGCCTATTTCCCTATAGACTGTAAGCTTGCGAGCAGGGCCTTCCTACCTCTATGTCTGTCTGTTATGACCCAGTTTTGTTCTATTACTGTTGCCCCAATTGTGAAGCGCAACGGAAAATGTTGAGCTATATATGAAACTGTTAATAATAATAAATTAATGTAGCCAATATTTTGCAGTCTGTCGGTCACAATGGGACTGTTCTGAATCTGATGCAACCGGGTTTGCGCATGGCTCTGGCGGATTTCAGCATGCTGCACGTGCGCCGTAGTAGGAACCAGTGACTGTGTGGGCGCCAGATCAGGCATACGCACATGGATGGAGGTCTCAAATGCGGACAGATTGGGACACTCTTAAAATGGGCGTTTCTGGGCGGCGACTATGAGGATGCCCGGAACTGTCTCGTTAATAGAAGTGTCATGGGAGTGTCGGAGTGGGTGGGATGGAGTTCTAGACGCATCGGTGCTAGGCATACACGGGCAGATTCTAACATTGGCGCAAGCTAGTAAGCAGGCTGTCGCAGTCATTCGGAAACGCAGCGTGTGTGCATCTGCCTCACAATCAGCCCCAATATCATACAGCTTCAGGAGGAAGCTGACTGACTGACTAATCTCAAACCAGGCATAAATGTGGACTACGGCATTACCATACGTAACTAGGCGTCATTCTTACCAGTACAGCAGCAGTGCTCTAGCTATTCCACTCTGAGCTCTCTGTAGATGGTTTTCATTCCACTGATTTGTATCTAGAAGGCCCAGACCCATTAGGACTTCAGCTGGGAGATAATGGTTACTAGTCGCCACCAGATACAGCTTTTTCATCCCGTTAACATGGCTAGAAATACAAAGAACAAATGGCCTCTATTGTCATTCGGTATAATTATATACTGGTGTAATATTATTTTACACAGGCAATACTTAGATGCATCATGTTAGGTAAACACGCCCTGGCAGATTCTATTAGCCACATGTTACTGTATGTCATGGAAGGCTGATTCTGCTCGCAGCTGATTCGGATGTACTCGGAGTTGCTCTCACTTCCATGGAAGCAGCAGTTACAGCGCTGTAATGTAATGCAGGATCTCTATTACAAGCAGACGCCTCCTACTGCCGTAGTGATCTGACCCACGTTCTAGGATGCAGCATGGGATCACTCACAGAGGCATGGAAATCTCTATGCAACCACAGAGATCCCTGGCCTCTTTCCTCCCACTAAACTGGGGCATCATGCCTCCATTTGGAGAAACGGTGACCGTCACCGCACTCTCCTCGTCAATCAGTGACGGTCTGATCCTGGGCTGCGTAGTACGTAGCTATTCGGTACTTTGTGCATAATTTGTGGACTGATCCACCCGTGGGCCGCAGTGTCCTGCAGTGGGGGTGGGGGGCAGCGGTGAATAGATGCTGTGTACATGGGCACAGGTCTATTCACGGAGATCAGAGAGACTGGGGGCATGGCCAGCAGCTCACAGAGCACTGGCCCTGCCCCCCTAGTGACGGAGAAAGGGGGTGTGGTCCGCGATCTAGGCACTACTGTGAAGCCATGCCACCCTTTATGGGCCTGAGTCCCGCTTCAATCATCCACAAAGTTGGGAGGTATGTGATCTGACTGTTTCACACTTGATGAATATGGGGAGAGGGTGCTGGGGAGAGAGAGAGAGAGAAAGAGAGAGAGAGAGAGAGAGAGAGAGAGAGGGGGGGGGGGGGGTAGGGGTAGGTTTTTGGTGTGGCCGTTGCCATTTATAACAACCTTTCATATTCAAAATAATCACTGGATTTTCTATCCTTTTGATTGATTTCCGATTACGGTTAGATTAATTGAACACTGCTCCGCACATCTGTGGTGCCAACGGCAGCCAATGGAGGGAGGAGGACACATGCACACCCCTACCTCTATCTACACTGCACCTGCCAACATATACTGCCCCTATATACACACTGCACCCTCATAGCCCTCCGTACAGTGTCCCCTATATCATACCTCCCAACATGACCCTCTCCAGATCGGATAGAATGTTCTGCTCCTGGACTATTCTCTTAATTTATGATTGCCAGCACCTGCTTTGAACAAGTTAATGGAGAGGAGAGGTGATTCACCATAGGTAACGGCAATCTTAAACTAAGAGGGAAGTCCAGGAGAGGGTCATGTTGGGATGTATGCTATATACAGGGTACCTCCCTCCTCTATATACTGCTCCCACCATGTACCATATACTCTGCACTCCATCCTCCACATACTATGCTGAAGCCTAGGTTACTTGGACTCAGTAACAAGTAGCAGCAGTAACCAGGAAACGGATGCAGGAACCACCACATGGTCCCGTAGCACTCAGAGTGGAGGCCCCGGGGACACGTGTGGTGACTTAACGGCGGGGGAAGATGGTGAATCGGTCCGGCAGGAAGGTGTGAGACCCTCTGTGGGGTGAGCAGTGCGGTGACCGGGAGGAGGAGGGGTCAGCGCAGGGGCTGCAGATGATGTGGGTGAGGAGGCAGATAATCGTCTCAACTGCCTTATATATACTGCGCGCCGATGGAGGGGTGGGGTCCTGTGCTTGCTCCTCCCACACCCCCGCACGTACTGGTGGATACTGGTGTCCTCTACCACCAGGACTGGGCAAGAGCTGTGCGGGGACTGGAGAGCTTACAGTACTGGTGCAACATCATTATAGCCTGCCCATTATAGATATACAGCATCTATAGTCATAAAAGGCTAATGCTACACCCTCCGCATGACAGAGCTCCAGCTCCCAGCAGCAGGACTTCCAAAAACCTGGCAGCTCCTGTGTAAGTAGCAACCTTCCCACCCTATAATCCGGCCCTGGTGTCTGTCATTTTGACGGGCTTTTTACTAGTTTATTATTAAGTGAGTAGAATTTCTTATCGCCACGAGTAGAAATTCTGTACCACAGGAATGTATAGAACATCGATTCCAGCGACCAGGGCTCTGTCCCTGCGGTGTGTAAAGTAAAGTGATCCCATCAGCAATCACTCTAGGGTGTGAGGATGTGACTGTGGCTCATGCAGGCCAGTAGGTGCATATATGCCTATTAGCCTAACTAGAGCGCAAGCTCTTCAGTGTATTTTCGGCACGCTTAATTTAACCTTTTGTTTTATGGAACCCTTGGTGTATTCTAGCTTTGTAAGCTTCTGAGCTAAATAAAATAATTTAAGAACATGCTCATTATTAGGTTTTGGGTTTAATCATCCTTAAATCTGAAAATGAGCATCTAAAGATCTATTATTATCTATAAAAGAAGACAAACCTCTGCTTTCTTTTCATGTCCTTCATAGCTTTCAACCTCTCAATGTCCATCCACAACAATATCAGTTTCTCCCCAGAGGTTCCTTCAATAAATGCTTTAAACTTTTCAAATTCTTTCCGGCTGCGGATATGGGAATAATCCTGATTACTGTGCATGGAATCCGGTAAATCCTGTTCGCTGTCGGATTCAGAGCCGCTAATCTCTTCCTCGATGGTTCTCTCAGAGCTCATAGAAGATGTCTCTGTTTTCTGTAATGTCTGGATTGTCACCTCAGATAAGTCAAAAACATCGACTTCGTCTGCACTTCTCTTCAATACCTCACCATTTACCTTGGAGACTGCCGATTTCATAATACGATCAACATAATAAAAAGCAAACTTCTCAATTGTTGGAAAGACTGGAACCTTTGGGTCTTGAGCACTGTGATGAATATTACTCCCTGGTTTTACCCCATCTTCAACGCCAAACAATTGCTCTTGTTTTGGCTCAACATAAAGTCTTACTGGGCTCGGAGTTGGAGAAACTGCAATAGATACAGAGTACTCGTCCTCCTCCTGTGTATCTCGCGATGCAATCTTGCGGTCTTTCTCCGATTTAAGAGACCATGCTTTATTAGTCAGCTGGTGAAGTCTTGCATCTTGGGTGTTGGAAATACTTGGGCTAGCTTTATAAACAAAAAAATTAAATAAAAAAAATAATTAGAGAAACATAGAATGTGACGGCAACTAAGAACCACTTGGCCCATCTAGTCTGCCCATGTACACGCACAGGTCAATTTGTGTGAGGTGCCAATTAACCTACCAGTATATTTTTAGATTGTGGGAGGAAACCAGAGTACCCAGAGGAAACCCACGCTAAGCACGGGGAGAATATACAAACTCCGCACAGTTAGGTCCGTGGTGGGAATCAAACGCATGACCTCAGTGCGGTGAGGCAGTAATGCCAACCATTATACATTCATGCTGCCCACACCAGCCATACTAGTTAGTGAATATGGAGCCTGAATCAAAGATGTACACAATACCTATGTTTTCGGAATTGCGTAAATTATCAGCCAACTGCACATGCACCGCGGTTGCATTGCGCCCCCGCCATGGTATCTTAGTGATGCCGCTCGTAGTGAGGATTTCTTCTAAAAGTGACTGACAGTCAGGGACCATTTGGGGAAGGTAACAGGGAGTGGCAGAAAAAAGTGTCAAGACCATTTCCGGGCGTGTTTCAGCCTACAACTACGATCCGGTATGCAGATAACATGGTGCCAGCATCTCAGTTCCTGCAGCCATTCTGTGCAATGATAAGGTTACTCAGATGGTAGATTATGGAAGGATTTTGGCGACCACCGCTGTGTATTTGTGCGCAGTTGCTTGGATTTGCAAGGCCGTTTGGCATTAGCATAACAATTGAGATGCATGGTCGCACAAGTGTTTGAAATGTGTTGGGCATTCCTTGGCGGTGAATGGGAGGTGGCTATGTGAACGTGTGCTATGGGAGTGCCTCTGAACTGATTGCAGGCTCAGGCCTCAGTCAGCTTCAGTTGCAGTTTTGCTAAAATAGCAAAACTGCAACTGGCTGCGATCGCAAATACCCAGCAGCGATGCGATCGCAGCAAGGCTGCGAAGGCAGGCGCAGAGTAGCCAATTTTGGGGTCGCAGTGGCCGCATGTGACATCAAATGGCCAACACGAACCCTCTCCCATTTCCGACGCCACATCACCTGCCCCCGCAACGCTGTATCGCTCCCCCCCGAATGCCTCTGCCTGTCAATCAGACAGCATTGTTCGCATAACTGAGATGCGATCGTATCTCCCCACCGGCGCACATGCAGTGCGGGTCCTGCGCACTGCGGCACCACACAGGGAGATACAATCGCATATCATCTCCGTGTGATACCGATTACCCCCCTCAGACTTTAATCGCTCACACTGGAGGCACTACTCTGACGGAGAATCTGCACCTAGCAATGGCGCGGTCAGTTGGGTCAAAGACTAAATTGGCCAGATATTTAAGACAAAGCCACAAACTGAGCAAAAGAAATCCAGTGCTTTTAATTGCCGCTTGCCCTTCAGGTCAAACAATGAACCCAACATTGAAAATCAATACAGAAAAGGCAACGGTGTAGCTACTTTGCAAAAGCATACCTGGTATAGTGAAGTATTGTTATAGAAAGTTCATGAGTGGAGCAATTTGATTTTTTTCCTCCCATCAGGGCTGGATTAATGTTTGTGGGGCCCAGGGGCAAGTTAGCTGTAGAGACCCCCACCCTTAAAATGTATCCCTCCTGCACCACTATGCTATGTTTCGGTACCCCTTACCTCATCCCCGGGAACCGGCTCCCTGCTGCATTTCAGACGTTGCAACACTGCTGTAAGCCGGTCAGAAGGGAGCAGACTGGGGTCAGGGCAATGTTTGCAGCTGTGTTGTGGGGGCCCCCCAGTGAGTGGATACCCCCGGGTGACTGACCCGTCTGCCCTGCCTATAACCCAGTCCTGCCCTATATATTTAGAAATGACATCCTTTTCTTTAATATCACCCATAAGGAACTAGAAGTCAAAGTATGTATGTATGTATGTATGTATGTATGTATGTTCTTCATAGGCTCCTACATGGCTTGATGAATCTGGACCAAACTTGATACACATACCCTTAATTACCAACTTAAAATACTGATGGGGGTTTAAACTTTCAGGCCCAGGGCCAGACTGACTCATTACAAGCCGCCTCTGTGCTGCCGCCGAAGCGAGCAATGAAAGGGGAGGTACCGTAATGTATGATGTGCGTGTGCACGGATCCTGACCCCCGTTGCCCGGCTCCCACCCCCACACTGCCGGCTCACCCCTCTTGACTCCCGCTGCCCGGCTCCCGCCTGCCGCACGCAGAGACTGGCTGCCCAGATCCCACCTCCTAATCCCCGCTGCCCGGCTCCTGCCTCCCACACGCAAAGACAGGCTGCTCGGCTCCAGCAGGTTGCCCGGCTTCCTCAGGTGCACGGATCGAGCTTGCGCACGCAGAGGCAGGTCCGTCCGGTAGTGGCTGCATGAGGAGATGGGCAGAAAGGGGACTGACAGGGAAGAAGACCGGGGTGGAGAGAGAGTGTATATATAGTTATGTGGCTGGGTACATGAGTACATGAGGCTGTGTGTGTGTGTATATGTGGCTTGGTGTTTGTGTGTGGCTGTACGCTGTGCATGTATGCATATATGTGATTGTGTGTATATATGGGCATTTGTATACGGGCATCTGGTATGTACTTACGCCCCTGGCCCGTAAATGGGGGACTCTGCCTGCCGTAATGTTTAAAAAGGGGACTATGTCTGCCTAATGTGTAAAAAGTGGTCTCTGCCTGCCGTAATGTGTAAAAAGGGGGACTCTGCCGTAATGTGTAAAAAGCGGGTCTGTCTTCCGTAATGTGTAATAATGCGACGCTGTCTGGCTTAATGTGTAATAATGCGACGCTGTCTGGCTTAATGTGTAATAATGCAACGCTGTCTGCTGTAATGTGTAAAAAGCGGGACTGTCTGCCGTATTGTGTAAAAAGGGAAATCTGTCTGCCGCAATGTGTAAAAAGTGGATGCAACCTGCCGTAATGTGTAAAAGGGGCTCTGCTTGGTGTAGTGGCGCTACTGTGCGGCATAATTTGAATAATGGAGACTACTGTGCACCGTTATATGAATTGGTATTATTATGTGGCCACACCCCTTCCCCATGAAGCCACGCCCCTATATTTTTAACGCGCACTGCCTCTGTTTTACATAAGGGGGGGGGGGGGGGGGGCGATGCAGTTTCTTGCACACACCACTAAAATGTCTAGTTACGGCACTGGTGGGAGGGTTCGGGTTGCCTGGAAACCCCTCTCCTCTTGGCCAGCAGCTCAAATTATGACCACGATAGCAACGGTATATAATACGGTTACTACAGCTGCTGCCAAATCATGCAGCTTAAGGGACAGAGCGGAGCTGCTGCACATGCCCAGTGATAACAGCTTCTGCTTCCAAGTTTACTGTGTGTGGAGATCTGAGTGCTCAATCAGTGCTGGACCAGAGAGCAGCTGCTAGGAAGAAGAGCAAGGTGCCTTACCATGAGGTGCGAGAATGTGTGCTTAGAATGTGCGGTTCTGTCTCCTACTGGTTCTATTATGTTTCTTTCTTTGTTTGTTTATTTATTATGGAAAGTTTAACCTTCTCCTGACCACTTATGTTTATAATAGTTAAATATGCTGGACTGTTAGTGTGCCTCGAGGACTGAGGTTGGGAAACACTGGCCTATACCATCTACACCAATAGAGTCAATTATTAATACTGTATTCCATACACTAGGTTATTCTACAACTCCCCCCCCAACCGTTGCGCTTGCTCAAGTTTTCCGCAGAGCAGGAGATTGTTACATTTGGAAACCACCTTAAAAAATCCTGCATTTGCCCCTGGGTTAGGGTCCCGATCGTAACTCATGGCGGAATGCGCTGGACAGAACTTTGAACCAGGGAGCCTGTTCTAGGCCTTCTACTGGATGGATTTGGAAGAAAACTTCACAGAGTGATAACAGAGGATCCCAGAAGATGTACTAGGGAGTTGTGGTTGGTCGGACCTGAGAGCGGAATGCGCTGGAAAGAACTTTATCCCAGGAAGCCTGTTCAGGCCATTTTATTGGATGGATTTGTAAGAAAACTTCACAGAGTGGTAACATTGGATCCCGGAAAACTAGGGGGTTGGGGTCTGTCAGACCTGAGAGTGGAATGCGCTGGGCTATCCCAGGGAGCCTGTACTGGCCCTTTTATTGGATGGATTTGTAAGAAAACTTCAAAGAGTGGTAACACTGGATCCCAGAAGACATACTAGGGGTTGGGGTTGGTCGGACTTCACAGCGGAATGCGCCGGACAGAACTTTGACCCAGGAAGCCTGTTTTGGACCTTTCATTGGATGGATTTGAAAGAAAACCTCACAGAGTGGTAACACTGGATCCCAGGAGACATACTAGGGTTTGGGGTCTCGGTCGGACCTCCCATTGGTGTACACTGGGCAGCCTTGGAATAGCAACATCGATAACACAGGAAAACTTTAAACCCATCTCACAATAGAAAAGTGATTATAAAACTGTATAGAAAGCTGGGTATCAGTGCTACTGGCGACACCCCAAAAACTAAAACGACACTGGGGAGACACCTCATGGGTGTGTTGGAAGCGTTACTAATACCCCTTTTCCACTTGTAGCACGGGTCGCAGCCGGGAGACTGACACGGCTGCGACCCACGCTAGAGCCCCCTTCTACACTAGCTCACCAACCCGGCAGCCGCACTTCCATACACTGTGAACGGGAGCCGTGTCGCATCGACACGGCATCCGTTTACACTACACAGCTTACCAGGCAAGCTACCCGGGTAGGATTCCCGGATCACTTGATCCGGGAATTTGCAGGGGGGGCCGTTTCCACTAGGAAAAAACACAGGTAAATGCGCGGGAAAATAAGAATTTACTTATCGATAATTCTATTTCTCGTAGTCCGTAGTGGATGCTGGGGACTCCGTAAGGACCATGGGGAATAGCGGCTCCGCAGGAGACTGGGCACAAAAGTAAAGCTTTAGAACTACCTGGTGTGCACTGGCTCCTCCCCCTATGACCCTCCTCCAAGCCTCAGTTAGGATACTGTGCCCGGACGAGCGTACACAATAAGGAAGGATTTTGAATCCCGGGTAAGACTCATACCAGCCACACCAATCACACCATATAACTTGTGATCTAAACCCAGTTAACAGCATGATAACAGAGGAGCCTCTAGAAAAGATGGCTCACTACAGCAATAACCCGATTTTTTGGTAACAATAACTATGTACCAGTATTGCAGACAATCCGCACTTGGGATGGGCGCCCAGCATCCACTACGGACTACGAGAAATAGAATTATCGGTAAGTAAATTCTTATTTTCTCTAACGTCCTAAGTGGATGCTGGGAACTCCGTAAGGACCATGGGGATTATACCAAAGCTCCCAAACGGGCGTGAGAGTGCGGATGACTCTGCAGCACCAAATGAGAGAACTCCAGGTCCTCCTCAGCCAGGGTATCAAATTTGTAGAATTTTACAAACGTATTTGCTCCTGACCAAGTAGCTGCTCGGCAAAGTTGTAAAGCCGAGACCCCTCGGGCAGCCGTCCAAGATGAGCCCACCTTCCTTGTGGAATGGGCTTTTACAGATTTTGGCTGTGGCAGGCCTGTCACAGAATGTGCAAGCTGAATTGTACTACAAATCCAACGAGCAATAGTCTGCTTAGAAGCAGGAGCACCCAGCTTGTTGGGTGCATACAGAATAAACAACGAGTCAGATTTTCTGACTCCAGCCGTCCTGGAAACCTATATTTCCAGGGCTCTGACAACGTCTAGCAACTTGGAGTCCTCCAAGTCCCTAGTAGCCGCAGGCACCACAATAGGTTGATTCAGGTGAAACGCTGAAAACCACCTTAGGGAGAAACTGAGGACAAGTCCTCAATTCCGCCCTGTCCGAATGGAAAATCAGATGAGGGCTTTTACAGGATAAAGCCGCCAATTCTGACACGCACCTGGCCCAGGCAAGGGCCAACAGCATGACCACTTTCCATGTGAGATATTTTAACTCCACATATTTAAGTGGTTCAACCCAATGTGACTTTTGGAACCCAAAAACTACATTTAGATCCCAAGGTGCCACTGGAGGCACAAAAGGAGGCTGTATATACAGTACCCCTTTCACAAACGTCTGAACTTCAGGAACTGAAGCTAGTTCTTTTTGGAAGAAAATTGACAGGGCCGAAATTTGAACCTTAATGGACCCCCATTTCAGGCCCATAGACACTCCTGTTTGCAGGAAATGTAGGAATCGACCTAGCTGAAAATTCCTCCGTCGGGGCCTTACTGGCCTCGCACCACGCAACATATTTTCGCCAAATGCGGTGATAATGTTTTGCGGTTATATCTTTCCTGGCTTTGATCAGGATAGGGATGACTTCATCCGGAATGCCTTTTTCCTTCAGGATCCGGCGTTCAACCGCCCTGCCGTTAAACGCAGCCGCGGTAAGTCTTGGAACAGACAGGGTCCTTGCTGGAGCAGGTCCCTTCTTAGAGGTAGAGGCCACGGATCCTCCGTGAGCATCTCTTGAAGTTCCGGTTACCAAGTCCTTCTTGGCCAATCCGGAGCCACGAATATAGTGCTTACTCCTCTCCATCTTATAATTCTCAGTACCTTGGTTATGAGAGGCAGAGGAGGGAACACATACACTGACTGGTACACCCACTGTGTTACCAGAGCGTCTACAGCTATTGCCTGAGGGTCCCTTGACCTGGCGCAATACTTGTCGAGTTTTATAAACATGTGGAAGACTTCTGGGTGAAGTCCCCACTCTCCCGGGTGGAGGTCGTGTCTGCTGAGGAAGTCTGCTTCCCAGTTGTCCACTCCCGGAATGAATACTACTGACAGTGCTATCACATGATTTTCCGCCCAGCGAAGAATCCTTGCAGCTTCTGCCATTGCCCTTCTGCTTCTTGTGTCACCCTGTCTGTTTACGTGGGTGACTGCCGTGATGTTGTCCGAATGGATCAACTCCGGGTGACCTTGAAGCAGAGGTCTTGCTGAGCTTAGAGCATTGTAAATGGCCCTTAGCTTCAGGATATTTATGTGAAGTGATGTCTCCAGGCTTGACCATAAGCTCTGGAAATTCCTTCCCTGTGTGACTGCTCCCCAGCCTCGCAGGCTGGCATCCGTGGTCACCAGGACCCAGTCCTGAATGTGCGGCCCTCTAGAAGATGAGCACTCTGCAACCACCACAGGAGAGACACCCTTGTGCTTGGTGACAGGGTTATCCGCTGATGCATCTGAAGATGCGACCCAGACCATTTGTCCAGCAGGTCCCACTGGAAAGTTCTTGCGTGGAATCTGCCGCATGGGATTGCTTCATAGGAAGCCACCATTTTTCCCAGAACCATCTCATTGATGTACTGAGACTTGGCTCGGTTATAGGAGGTTCCCGACTAGCTCGGATAACTCCCTGACTTTCTCCTCCGGGAGAAACACCTTTTTCTGAACTGTGTCCAGGATCATCCCTAAGAACAGAAGACGAGTCGTCGGAATCAGCTGCGATTTTGGAATATTGAGAATCCAATCGTGCTGCCGCAACACTACCTGAGATAGTGCTACACCGACCTCCAACTGTTCCCTGGATCTTACCCTTATCAGGGAATCGTCCAAGTAAGGGATAACTAAAATTCCCTTCCTTCGAAGGAGTATCATCATTTCGGCCATTACCTTGGTAAAGACCCGGGGTGCCGTGGACCATCCATACGGCAGCGTCTGAAACTGATAGTGACAGTTCTGTACCATAAACCTGAGGTACCCTTGGTGAGAAGGGTAAATTGGGACATGCAGGTAAGCATCCTTGATGTCCCGAGACATCATGTAGTCCTCTTCTTCCAGGTTCGCAATCACTGCTCTAAGTGACTCAATTTTGAATTTGAACCTCTGTATGTAAGTGTTCAAAGATTTTAGATTTAGAATCGGTCTCACCGAGCCGTCCGGCTTCGGTACCACAACAGTGTGGAATAATACCCCGTTCCCTATTGCAGGAGGGGTACCTTGATTATCACCTGCTGGGAATACAGCTTGTGAATGGCTTCCAAAACTGTCTCCCTGTCAGAAGGAGACATCGGTAAAGCCGACTTTAGGAAACGGCGAGGGGGAGACGTCTCGAATTCCAATTTGTACCCCTGAGATATCACCTGAAGGATCCAGGGGTCTACTTGCGAGTGAGCCCACTGCGCGCTGAAATTCATTGAGACGGGCCCCCACCGTGCCTGATTCTGCTTGTAAAGCCCCAGCGTCATACTGAGGGCTTGGCAGAGGCGGGAGAGGGTTTCTGTTCCTGGGAACTGGCTGATTTCTGCAGCCTTTTTCCTCTCCCTCTGTCACGGGGCAGAAATGAGGAACCTTTTGCCCGCTTGCCCACGAAAAGACTGCGCCTGATAATACGGCGTCTTCTCATGTTGAGAGGCGACCTGGGGTACAAGCGTGGATTTCCCAGCTGTTGCCGTGGCCACCAGGTCTGAAAGACCGACCCCAAATAACTCCTCCCCTTAATAAGGCAATACTTCCAAATGCCGTTTGGAATCCGCATCACCTGACCACTGTCGTGTCCATAACCCTCTACTGGTAGAAATGGACAACGCACTTAGACTTGATGCCAGTCGGCAAATATTCCGCTGTGCATCACGCATATATAGAAATGCATCTTTTAAATGCTCTATAGGCAATAATATACTGTCCCTATCTAGGGTATCAATATTTTCAGTCAGGGAATCCGACCACGCCAACCCAGCACTGCACATCCAGGCTGAGGCGATTGCTGGTCGCAGTATAACACCAGTATGTGTGTAAATACCTTTTAGGATGCCCTCCTGCTTTCTATCAGCAGGATCCTTAAGGGCGGCCATCTCAGGAGAGGGTAGAGCCCTTGTTCTTACAAGCGTGTGAGCGCTTTATCCACCCTAGGGGGTGTTTCCCAACGCACCCTAACCTCTGGCGGGAAAGGATATAATGCCAATAACATTTTAGAAATTATCAGTTGTTATCGGGGGAAAACCACGCATCATCACACACCTCATTTAATTTCTCAGATTCAGGAAAACTACAGGTAGTTTTTCCTCACCGAACATAATACCCCTTTTTGGTGGTACTCGTATTATCAGAAATGTGTAAAACATTTTTCATTGCCTCAATCATGTAACGTGTGGCCCTACTGGAAGTCACATTTGTCTCTTCACCGTCGACACTGGAGTCAGTATCCGTGTCGGCGTCTATATCTGCCATCTGAGGTAACGGGCGCTTTAGAGCCCCTGACGGCCTATGAGACGTCTGGACAGGCACAAGCTGAGTAGCCGGCTGTCTCATGTCAACCACTGTCTTTTATACAGAGCTGACACTGTTACGTAATTCCTTCCAACAGTTCATCCACTCAGGTGTCGACCCCCTAGGGGGTGACATCACTATTACAGGCAATCTGCTCCGTCTCCACATCATTTTTCTCCTCATACATGTCGACACAAACGTACCGACATACAGCACACACACAGGGAATGCTCTGATAGAGGACAGGACCCCACTAGCCCTTTGGGGAGACAGAGGGAGAGTTTGCCAGCACACACCAGAGCGCTATATATATACAGGGATAACCTTATATAAGTGTTTTTCCCCTATAGCTGCTGTATCTTTAATACTGCGCGTAATTAGTGCCCCCCCCCTCTCTTTTTTAACCCTTTCTGTAGTGTAGTGACTGCAGGGGAGAGCCAGGGAACTTCCCTCCAACGGAGCTGTGAGGGAAAATGGCGCCAGTGTGCTGAGGAGATAGGCTCCGCCCCCTTATCGGCGGCCTTATCTCCCGTTTTTCTATGTATTCTGGCAGGGGTTAAATTCATCCATATAGCCCAGGAGCTATATGTGATGCATTTTTTGCCATCCAAGGTGTTTTTATTGCGTCTCAGGGCGCCCCCCCCCCAGCGCCCTGCACCCTCAGTGACCGGAGTGTGAAGTGTGCTGAGAGCAATGGCGCACAGCTGCAGTGCTGTGCGCTACCTTGGTGAAGACAGGACGTCTTCTGCCGCCGATTTTCCGGACCTCTTCTGTCTTCTGGCTCTGTAAGGGGGCCGGCGGCGCGGCTCTGGGACCCATCCATGGCTGGGCCTGTGATCGTCCCTCTGGAGCTAATGTCCAGTAGCCTAAGAAGCCCAATCCACTCTGCACGCAGGTGAGTTCGCTTCTTCTCCCCTTAGTCCCTCGATGCAGTGAGCCTGTTGCCAGCAGGTCTCACTGAAAATAAAAAACCTAAAACTAAACTTTTCACTAAGCAGCTCAGGAGAGCCACCTAGTGTGCACCCTTCTCGTTCGGGCACAAAAATCTAACTGAGGCTTGGAGGAGGGTCATAGGGGGAGGAGCCAGTGCACACCAGGTAGTTCTAAAGCTTTACTTTTGTGCCCAGTCTCCTGCGGAGCCGCTATTCCCCATGGTCCTTACGGAGTCCCCAGCATCCACTTAGGACGTTTGAGAAAAGGGGTTTTTAGAGCTAGTGGAAAAGGGGTATAAACTACCAATCATTTTGAATACGTTGACAGTTATATCCAACTCATTGATAACTTAATAACTGGAAAATGTAAACCCGGGAAACACGGGGTACTTCAGCTAGTATGGCTTATAAAAACTTTAGTACAGAAACTGTCACACTCATATACACACAATTGACATCTGTAATAAGGATTGTCTCTACAGTCCCCTCAAGACATGACTGAGGCTAAACCAAGCAATATTTAGCAGAAAAGAAAACCCCAAAGTTTATTTGAGTGAATGAGTTAGTTGCACTTGTACAGTGTGTCTGTAAAGTTTTCCCTCTTCGCAGATTAAGGGGGCACGTTAAATTTGTGGTGGTAACGGCTTATGGGAAGAGAGAGCAGGGATGTGTGCTGGGTGAACTATGAGGCCTCCAGAGTAGGAACAGAAATGAAAAATCCAACAGGAGCACTAAGGTACATTGTGGTCTGTACGCAGGTGACAGGTGCTGCTACTTACCTTGATGACTATTATGTTCATGGAGCGATGTAGTGCTGCTGTTTTCCTGTCCCCAGGGGATTGGGCGGGAAATGGAATTTGTGGTTGTGGTGGGGTCACTTTGTTTTGCTATTGTGAACCACTCCTTTGTCTGGGTGAAGGAAGCCTGTGAGACAAATGTATAATTCCATCTTGTCAGATAAGACATAACACATTAAATATATGAAGGTATTTAATGCTTGAGCCAGATTAAGATATATCCATCATTTCAACACAGCAGATGTAATCATTTGGTGGGCTGAGGATGCAGCCCATAACTTCACTAGAAATTGGCACGGCACCTGTTTCTAGTGAACAGATTTATAATGGCAACAGTCCACAAAATGGCTGCCTAGTGATTTACAGACCTGTCTAACAATGATCAGATCTATGTTGATTTGATTAATATTTGGAATGTTGATCATTTCAGGGCCAACAATATTAATATAGATCATTATTGCATTTTTTAGGTTGACGTCAACATGGATCCACTTTGACATGACATCTGTACTGTGGTACGTCGCAGAAAGTGTACTGAAGTCTACTCAATCGGCAGGCACGAATGAACAACATTGATTGAAGTTATACCTGACCGAGCGTAACAAAGAACTTCCTCATAATGTCTTCATTTTCGTTATCAGGAGTCAAGGAAGGGACGACCTTTCTTTTGTGTGCCCAGGGCTGGTGTTGTGGGTCTACCTGTAAACTCACGCCTGTGTTGCTGGCTTTTACCTGGGACACCAGCTTAGCGAGTCTGCAAATACCAACAGAATAGTATCAGTATGTAACATTGCTTCTTAGAGAACTACTAACCCTAACCCAGTATTTGTTTCTTGCACGGCTCATTTATTTACCACAGAATATGATATTGCGCTGCTTTCTATATTGACGGAAATGAGCCTATTTATCTGTGAGTGTATCACAGGCGGCTTGACCAGTTCCTAACCTAGAAACTTTGGGCCTAATTCAGACCTGATCGCTGGGCAGCGATTTTTGCTGTCCTGCGATCAGATAGTCGCCGCATACAGGGGGAGTGTATTTGAGCTGTGCAAGTGTGCAAACGCATGTGTAGCAGAGCTGCACAAACTGATTATGTGCAGTCTCTGCGCAGCCCAGTACATACTCAGCCGCTGCGATCACTTCAAACTGTCCGGGACCAGATCCGACGTCAGACACCCTCCCTGAAAACGCATGGACATGCCTGTTGCCACCCACAAACGCCTTCTTCCTGTCAGTCACCTTGCGATTGCCCGTGCGATCGTTTTTTTCGCACCATCCCATCGCTATGCACAGATGTCCGGTGCAGTCGTCCGACGTGCCTGCACATTGCGGTGCATACGCATGCGCAGTTCGGACCTGATCGCAGGCTGTGAGAAAACGCAGCCTAGCGATCAGGTCTGAATTACCCCCTTTGCCCAGAAGCAGGATAACACAGCTAATTGTGAGGACTTGTTGGTGCATTAGAGAATGTGCATGATGTACACAATGAGAACTGTGTGGAGTTTGTATATTCTCCCTGTGCTTGCATGGCTTTCCTCCGGGTACTCCGGATTCCTCCCACACTACAAAAATATACTGGCATGAATGTGTGTGCGAGTACATGTGGTAGGGAATATAGACTGTAAAGGGGGGTACACATGGAGCAATGTTCAGCTAATTTGTAAGCAATCTGACTCTGATAACTACTTAGTTCAACTAATTGAGGAACCAACTAGGTACAATGCAATCTTAGACCTGGTATTAACAAACAATGGGGATTTGGTATCAGGTATTATAGTAGGGGAACCCATAGGAAACAGCGACCACAATATGGTCACATTCAATATCAGTTTCCATAAACAGCCCTATACTGGCTCAACTAGGACTCTAAACTTTAGCAAAGCAAATTTTGATAAGATAAGGGTATTTTTCAGGGATATTGAATGGGAAGGTTTGTTTTTTAGGAAAAAATACTACGGAGAAATGGGAGGTACTAAAATTCCTGCTAGCTAAAAATACACTCAAATTTATTCCTACGAGCAGCAAAAAAAGGAATAAAAATCATAAACCGATGTGGCTTAACAAAAAGATTAAGGAACTTATGGGCAAGAAAAGGCGAGCATTTAAAAAATACAAATCTGACGGGGAAGCAGAGTCATTTCAGCACTATAAGGAATGTAACAAAATATGCAAAAAGGAAATAAGAGCGGCTAAAGTAGAAACTGAAAAACTAGTAGCAAAAGAAAGCAAAGCGAATCCCAAAAAATTATTTAAATACATTAATAGCAAGAGATTAAAGAAGGAGAGTATAGGCCCTTTAAAAGACAAGTTGGGAGTCTTAAGCAAAAATTATAATGACACAGCGGACACACTAAATGAGTTTTTTTCAACAGTATTTACTAGAGAGGACCCAATTCAGGGACTAACATATAATCTCAATAATGAGAATATCCCACTGATAGGTACTTATTTAAGCGAGGAAGTAGTCTGTGACCGTTTAAAACATTTAAAGATTAATAAGTCACCAGGTCCCGATGGTATTCACCCAAGGGTTCTAATGGAGCTACATTCTGAACTTGCAAAACCGCTATTTTTGATCTTTAAGGATTCATCAGGTATGGTTCCCAAAGACTGGCGTATAGCGGAAGTAGTGCCTATATTCAAAAAGGGAAGTAAAGCTGAACCAGGTAATTATAGACCAGTTAGTCTTACATCTATAGTGGAGAAAGTATTGGAAGGTATTCTAAGAGATAGTATTCAGAAGTTCCTTGAAGTCAATAAGGTCATTAAAAGGAATCAACATAGGTTTATGAAGGACAGATCCTGTCAAACCAACTTACTTGGCTTTTATGAAACAGTAAGCGCAAACCTAGATCAGGGTAAAGAGGCGGATGTAATCTTTTTAGATTTTGCCAAAGCGTTCGATACTGTACCACACATGAGACTTATCTACAAGCTACAAGAATCAGGGCTAGGAAGCACAATATGCACTTGGGTCAAAAACTGGTTAGATAATAGGGAGCAGCGCGTTGTGGTTAATGGATCTTTTTCAACTTGGACTGAAGTGCTAAGTGGTGTGCCGCAAGGCTCAGTATTAGGACCGCTATTGTTCAATATTTTCATTAACGACCTAACAGAAGGTCTAGAGAGCATGGTGTCAATTTTTGCAGATGATACCAAATTGTGTAAAGTTATAAATGCGGAGGGGGATGCTAAGTCGCTTCAGAATGACTTAGTTAAATTAGAAGCTTGGGCAGCGAAATGGAGAATGCGCTTCAATACAGACAAGTGTAAGGTAATGCACTGTGGTAACAAGAACAAAAATAACACCTACCTACTAAATGGGGTAAAATTAGGGGATTCTGTACTGGAAAAGGACTTAGGTGTCCTCATAGATAGCAAACTAAGCAGTAGTACCCAAAGTAGGACTGCAGCAAAGAAGGCTAATGAGATATTAGCATGCATAAAATGGGGAATTGATGCTAGGGACAAGAGTATTATACTCCCGTTATATAAATCACTTGTGAGGCCACACCTTGGATACTGTGTACAATTCTGGGCACCTTACTACAAAAAGGATATCCTGGAGCTAGAAAAGGTTCAAAGGCGGGCGACCAAACTAATTAAGGGTATGGAAAGGCTTGCAAGACTAGGCATGTTTACACTGGAAAAGAGGAGATTAAGAGGGGACATGATCAACATTTACAAATATATAAGGGGACAATATACAGATCTTGCGCAGGACCTGTTTTTGGTTAGATCAACACAGAGAACTCATGGACACTCGCTCAGGTTAGAGGAGAGGAGATTCCACACAATACGGCGTAAAGGCTTTTTTACGGTAAGGACGATACGTGTTTGGAATTCCCTGCCTGAGGGAGTTGTAATGGCCAACTCAGTCAACACCTTTAAGAATGGGTTAGATAAATTCCTAATGGATAAGGATATCCAGGGTTACGGGGCATAGTCACGCACTATGGTTATTATAAAAAATAAGATTTTACTCACCGGTAAATCTATTTCTCGTAGTCCGTAGTGGATGCTGGGAACTCCGTAAGGACCATGGGGAATAGACGG